>NC_083736.1:51548644-51626709 GCF_028564815.1 Eubalaena glacialis | reverse complement strand
GGTATGGGTTAGGGTTAGGGTTAGGGTTAGGGTTAGTTTTAGGGTTAGGGATTGGTTTAGGGTACGGGTTAGGATTAGCGTACGTGTTAGGGTTAGGGTTTGGGTTAGGGTTAGGGTACGCGTTAGGGTTAGGGTATGGGTTAGCTTTAGGGTACACGTTAGGATTAGGGTATTTATTAAACGTATCCCACTCTCTAGATACCACTTAGCACGTAAAGGAATATTATTTGGGGTCCAGCCATGGAGAAGATTTTAGTCACTAGGATAAGATAAAGAATAAACACATTATAAAAAAATCACGTTAGGATTTTCCTTTTAACCTGTTCCTTAAAACACTAGTGCTTAGGAAATCTAATGGAGGCAAAAGCAGTCAAGGGTAGTTTAGGGTTATGGTTAGGGTTAGGGTTAGGGTTAGTGTTAGGGTTAGGGTACGGCTTAGGGTATGGGATAGGGTACGGGTGAGGGTACGGCGTAGGGTAGGGGTTAGGGTTAGGGTTAGGGTTAGGGTTAGGGTACGGCTTAGGGTACGGGTGAGGGTACGGGTGAGGGTACTGCGTAGGGTGTTGGTTAGGGTTAGGGTACGGCTTAGGATACGGGTTAGGGTACGGGTTAGGGTACGGCGTAGGGTAGGGGTTAGGGTTAGGGTTAGGGTTAGGGCTAGGGTACGGCTTAGGGTACGGGTTAGGTACAGGTGAGGGTACGGCGTAGGGTATAGGTTAGGGTTAGGGTTAGGGTACGGCTTAGGATACGGGTTAGGGTACGGGTGATGCTATGGCGTAGCGTATGGGTTAGGGTTAGGGTTAGGGTTAGGGTACGGCTTAGGGTACGGGTTAGGGTACGGGTGAGGGTACGGCGTAGGGTATGGGTTAGGGTTAGGGTTAGGGTTAGGGTTAGTTTTAGGGTTAGGGATTGGTTTAGGGTACGGGTTAGGATTAGCGTACGTGTTAGGGTTAGGGTTTGGGTTAGGGTTAGGGTACGCGTTAGGGTTAGGGTATGGGTTAGGGTTAGGGTACACGTTAGGATTAGGGTATTTATTAAACCTATCCCACTCTCTAGATACCACTTAGCACGTAAAGGAATATTATTTGGGGTCCAGCCATGGAGAAGATTTTAGTCACTAGGATAAGATAAAGAATAAACACATTATAAAAAAATCACGTTAGGATTTTCCTTTTAACCTGTTCCTTAAAACACTAGTGCTTAGGAAATCTAATGGAGGCAAAAGCAGTCAAGGGTAGTTTAGGGTTAGGGTTAGGGTTAGGGTTAGGGTTAGTGTTAGGGTTAGGGTACGGCTCAGGGTATGGGATAGGGTACGGGTGAGGGTACGGCGTAGGGTAGGGGTTAGGGTTAGGGTTAGGGTTAGGGTACGGCTTAGGGTACGGGTGAGGGTACTGCGTAGGGTGTTGGTTAGGGTTAGGGTACGGCTTAGGATACGGGTTAGGGTATGGGTTAGGGTACGGCGTAGGGTAGGGGTTAGGGTTAGGGTTAGGGTTAGGGTTAGGGTACGGCTTAGGGTACGGGTTAGGGTACGGGTGAGGTTACGACGTAGTGTATAGGTTAGGGTTAGGGTTAGGTTTAGGGTATGGCTTAGGGTACGGGTGAGTTTACGGGTGAGGGTACGGCGTAGGGTATGGGTTAGGGTTAGGTTTAGGGTTAGGGTTAGGGTTAGGGTCAGGCTTAGGATACGGGTTAGGGTACGGTTAGGGTTAGGGTTAGGGTTAGGGTTAGGGTACGGCTTAGGGTACGTGTTAGGTTACGGGTGAGGCTATGGCTTAGGGTATGGGTTAGGGTTAGGGTTAGGGTTAGGGTTAGTTTTAGGGTTAGGGATTGGTTTAGGGTACGGGTTAGGATTAGCGTACGTGTTATTGTTAGGGTACGCCTTAGGGTTAGGGTATGGGTTAGGGTTAGGTACACGTTAGGATTAGGGTATTTATTAAACCTATCCCACTCTCTAGATACCACTTAGCACGTAAAGGAATATTATTTGGGGTCCAGCCATGGAGAAGATTTTAGTCACTAGGATAAGATAAAGGATAAACACATTATAAAAAAATCACATTAGGATTTTCTTTTTAACCTGTTCCTTAAAACACTAGTGCTTAGGAAATCGAATGGAGGCAAAAGAAGTCAAGGGTAGTTTAGGGTTAGGGTTAGGGTTAGGGTTAGGGTTAGGGTTAGGGTACGGCTTAGGGTATGGGATAGGGTACGGGTGAGGGTACGGCGTAGGGTAGGGATTAGGGTTAGGGTTAGGTTTAGGGTTAGGGTATGGCTTAGGGTACGGGTGAGGGTACGGGTGAGGGTACTGTGTAGGGTATTTGTTAGGGTTAGGGTACGGCTTAGAATACGGGTTAGGTACGGGTTAGGGTACGGCGTAGTGTAGGGGTTAGGGTTAGGGTTAGGGTTAGTGTTAGGTTTAGGGTACGGCTTATGGTACGGGTGAGGGTACGGGTGAGGGTACTGCGTAGGGTATTGGTTAGGGTTAGGGTACGGCTTAGGATACGGGTTAGGGTACGGGTTAGGGTACGGCGTAGGGTATGGGTTAGGGTTAGGGTTAAGGTTAGGGTTAGGGTACGGCTTAGGGTACGGGTGAGGGTACGGGTGAGGGTACGGCGTAGGGTATGGGTTAGTGTTAGGGTACGGCTTAGGATACGGTCTAGGGTACGGGTTAGGTTACGGCATAGGGTATGGGTTAGGTTTAAGGTTAGGGTTAGGGTTAGGGTACGGCTTAGGGTACGGGTTAGGGTACGGGTGAGGTTACGGCGTAGGGTATAGGTTAGGGATAGGGTTAGGGATAGGGTACGGCTTAGGATACGGGTTAGGGTACGGGTTAGGGTACGGGTGAGGGTACGGCGTAGGGTATGGGTTAGGGTTAGGGGTAGGTTTAGGGTTAGTTTTAGGTTTAGGGATTGGTTTAGGGTACGGGTTAGGATTAGCGTACGTGTCAGGGTTAGGGTTTGGGTTAGGGTTAGGGTATGCGTTAGGGTTAGGGTACGGGTTAGGGTTAGGGTACACGTTAGGATTAGGGTATTTATTAAACCTATCCCACTCTCTAGATACCACTTAGCACGTAAAGGAATATTATTTGGGGTCCAGCCATGGAGGAGATTTTAGTCACTAGGATAAGATAAAGAATAAACTCATTATAATAAAATCACATTAGGATTTTCTTTTTAACCTGTTCCTTAAAACACTAGTGCTTAGGAAATCTAATGGAGGCAAAAGCAGTCAAGGGTCGTTTAGGGTTAGGGTTAGGGTTAGGGTTAGTGTTAGGGTTAGGGTACGGCTTAAGGTATGGGATAGGGTACGGGTGAGGGTACGGCGTAGGGTAGGGGTTAGGGTTAGGGTTAGGGTTAGGGTTAGGGTTAGGGTACGGCTTAGGGTACGGGTGAGGGTACGGGTGAGGTTACGGCGTAGGGTATGGGTTAGGGTTAGTGTACGGCTTCGGATACGGGCTAGGTTACGGGTTAGGGTATGGCGTAGGGTATGAGTTAGGGTTAGGTTTAGCTTTAGGGTTAGGGTAAGGGTACGGCTTAGGTTAGGGTTAGGATTAGGGTTAAGGTTAGGGTCAGGGTACGGGTTAGGGTACGGGTGAGGGTACGGTGTAGGGTATGGTTTAGGATTAGGGTTAGTGTTAAGTTTAGGTTTAGGTTTAGGGTGCGGCTTAGGGTACAAGTTAGGGTATGGGTGAGGGTATGGCGTAGGGTATGGGTTAGGGTTAGGATTAGGGTTAGATTTAGGGTTAGGGCTAGGTTTAGGGTACGGGTTAGGATTAGGGTATGTGGTAGGGTTAGGGTATGGGTTAGGGTTAGGGTACGCATTAGGATTAGGATATTTATTAAACCTATCCCACTCTCTAGATACAACTTAGCACGTAAAGGATTATTATTTGGGGTCTAGCTATGGAGAAGATTTTAGTCACTAGGATAAGATATAGAACACACACATTACAAAGTAATGACATTCGGATTTTCTTTTTAACCTGTTCCTTACAACACTAGTGCTTAGGAAATCTATTGGTGGCAAAAGCAGTCAAGGGTAGTTTAGGGTTAGGGTTAGGGTTAGGGTTAGGGTACGGCTTAGGGTACGTGTTAGGTTATGTGTGAGGGTACGGCGTAGGGTATGGGTTACGCTTAGGGTTAGGTTTAGTTTTAGGGTTAGGGCTAAGTTAGGGTTAGGGTTAGGGTTAGGGTTAGGGTTAGGGTACGGCTTAGGGTATGGGTTAGGGTACGAGTGTGGGTACGGTGTTTGGTATGGGTTAGGGTTAGGGTTAGGGTTACTTTTAGGGTTAGGGCTAGGTTTAGGTTACGGGTTAGGATTAGGGTACGTGTTAGGGTTAGGCTATGGGTTAGGGTTAGGGTACGCCTTAGGGTTAAGGTATTTATTAAACCTATCCCACTCTCTAGATACCACTTTGCGCATAAAGGAATATTAATTGGGGTCCAGCCATGGAGAGGATTGTAGACATGAGGATAAGATAAAGAACACACACATTATAAAGGAATCACATTAGGATTTTATTTTTGACCTGTTCCTTAAAACACTAGTGCTTAGGAAATCTATTGGAGGCAGAAGCAGTCAAGGGTAGTTTAGGGTTAGGGTTAAGGTTAGGGTTAGGGTTCGGCTTAGGGTACGGGTTAGGGTATGGGTGAGGGTACGGCGTAGTTTATGGGTTACGGTTAGGGTTAGTTTTAGGGTTAGGGCTAGGTTTAGGGTACGGGTTAGGATTAGTGTACAGCGTAGTGTATGGGGTAGGGGTAGGGTTAGATTGAGGGTTAGGGCTAGGTTTAGGGTACCGCTTAGGAATGGGGTACGTGTTAGGGTTAGGGTATGGGTTAGGGTTCAGTTACGCGTTAGGGATAAGGTATTCATTAGGGTTAGGGTTAGGGTTAGGTTTAGGGTTAGGGTTAAGTGTTAGGGTACGGCTTAGGGTCCGGTTTAGGGTACGACTGAGGGTAGGGCGTAAGGTATAGTTTAGGGTTAGGGTTAGGGTTAGGGTACGGCTTAGGGTACTGTTTAGGGTAAGTGTGAGGGTACGTTGTAGGGTATGGGTTAGGGTTAGGGTTAGGGTACGGCTTAGGGTACGGGTTAGGGTATGGGTGAGGGTACGGCGTAGGGTATGGGTTAGGGTTAGGGTTCAGGTTAGTTTTAGGGTTAGGGATTGGTTTAGGGTACGGGTTAGGATTAGCGTACATGTTAGGGTTAGGGTTTGGGTTAGGGTTAGGTTACGCGTTAGGGTTACAGTATGGGTTAGGGTTAGGGTACACGTTAGGATTAGGGTATTTATTAAACCTATCCCACTCTCTAGATACCACTTAGCACCTAAAGGAATATTATTTGGGGTCCAGCCATGGAGAAGATTTCAGTCACTACGATAAGATAAAGAATAAACACATTATAAAAAAATCACATTAGGATTTTCTTTTTAACCTGTTCCTTAAAACACTAGTGCTTAGGAAATCTAATGGAGGCAAAAGCAGTCAACGGTAGTTTAGGGTTAGGGTTAGGGTTAGGGTTAGGGTTAGTGTTAGGGTTAGGGTATGGCTTAGGGTATGGGATAGGGTACGGGTGAGGGTACGGCGTAGGGTAGGGTTTAGGGTTAGGGTTAGGGTTAGGGTTAGGGTTAGAGTACGGCTTAGGGTACGGGTGAGGGTACGGGTGAGGGTACTGCGTAGGGTATTGGTTAGGGTTAGGGTACGGCTTAGGATACGGGTTAGGGTACGGGTTAGGGTACGGCGTAGGGTAGGGGTTAGGGTTATGGTTAGGGTTAGGGTTAGGGTACGGCTTAGGGTACGGGTTAGGATACAGGTGAGGGTATGGCGTAGGGTATAGGTTAGGGTTAGGGTTAGGGTTAGGGTACGGCTTAGGATACGGGTTAGGGTATGGGTGAGGCTACGGCGTAGCGTATGGGTTAGGGTTAGGGTTAGGGTTAGGGTACGGCTTAGGGTACGGGTTAGGGTACGGGTGAGGGTACGGCGTAGGGTATGGGTTAGGGTTAGGGTTAGGGTTAGGGTTAGTTTTAGGGTTAGGGATTGGTTTAGGGTACGGGTTAGGATTAGCGTACGTGTTAGGGTTAGGGTTTGGGTTAGGGTTAGGGTACGCGTTAGGGTTAGGGTATGGGTTAGCTTTAGGGTACACGTTAGGATTAGGGTATTTATTAAACGTATCCCACTCTCTAGATACCACTTAGCACGTAAAGGAATATTATTTGGGGTCCAGCCATGGAGAAGATTTTAGTCACTAGGATAAGATAAAGAATAAACACATTATAAAAAAATCACGTTAGGATTTTCCTTTTAACCTGTTCCTTAAAACACTAGTGCTTAGGAAATCTAATGGAGGCAAAAGCAGTCAAGGGTAGTTTAGGGTTATGGTTAGGGTTAGGGTTAGGGTTAGTGTTAGGGTTAGGGTACGGCTTAGGGTATGGGATAGGGTACGGGTGAGGGTACGGCGTAGGGTAGGGGTTAGGGTTAGGGTTAGGGTTAGGGTTAGGGTACGGCTTAGGGTACGGGTGAGGGTACGGGTGAGGGTACTGCGTAGGGTGTTGGTTAGGGTTAGGGTACGGCTTAGGATACGGGTTAGGGTACGGGTTAGGGTACGGCGTAGGGTAGGGGTTAGGGTTAGGGTTAGGGTTAGGGCTAGGGTACGGCTTAGGGTACGGGTTAGGTACAGGTGAGGGTACGGCGTAGGGTATAGGTTAGGGTTAGGGTTAGGGTACGGCTTAGGATACGGGTTAGGGTACGGGTGATGCTATGGCGTAGCGTATGGGTTAGGGTTAGGGTTAGGGTTAGGGTACGGCTTAGGGTACGGGTTAGGGTACGGGTGAGGGTACGGCGTAGGGTATGGGTTAGGGTTAGGGTTAGGGTTAGGGTTAGTTTTAGGGTTAGGGATTGGTTTAGGGTACGGGTTAGGATTAGCGTACGTGTTAGGGTTAGGGTTTGGGTTAGGGTTAGGGTACGCGTTAGGGTTAGGGTATGGGTTAGGGTTAGGGTACACGTTAGGATTAGGGTATTTATTAAACCTATCCCACTCTCTAGATACCACTTAGCACGTAAAGGAATATTATTTGGGGTCCAGCCATGGAGAAGATTTTAGTCACTAGGATAAGATAAAGAATAAACACATTATAAAAAAATCACGTTAGGATTTTCCTTTTAACCTGTTCCTTAAAACACTAGTGCTTAGGAAATCTAATGGAGGCAAAAGCAGTCAAGGGTAGTTTAGGGTTAGGGTTAGGGTTAGGGTTAGGGTTAGTGTTAGGGTTAGGGTACGGCTCAGGGTATGGGATAGGGTACGGGTGAGGGTACGGCGTAGGGTAGGGGTTAGGGTTAGGGTTAGGGTTAGGGTACGGCTTAGGGTACGGGTGAGGGTACTGCGTAGGGTGTTGGTTAGGGTTAGGGTACGGCTTAGGATACGGGTTAGGGTATGGGTTAGGGTACGGCGTAGGGTAGGGGTTAGGGTTAGGGTTAGGGTTAGGGTTAGGGTACGGCTTAGGGTACGGGTTAGGGTACGGGTGAGGTTACGACGTAGTGTATAGGTTAGGGTTAGGGTTAGGTTTAGGGTATGGCTTAGGGTACGGGTGAGTTTACGGGTGAGGGTACGGCGTAGGGTATGGGTTAGGGTTAGGTTTAGGGTTAGGGTTAGGGTTAGGGTCAGGCTTAGGATACGGGTTAGGGTACGGTTAGGGTTAGGGTTAGGGTTAGGGTTAGGGTACGGCTTAGGGTACGTGTTAGGTTACGGGTGAGGCTATGGCTTAGGGTATGGGTTAGGGTTAGGGTTAGGGTTAGGGTTAGTTTTAGGGTTAGGGATTGGTTTAGGGTACGGGTTAGGATTAGCGTACGTGTTATTGTTAGGGTACGCCTTAGGGTTAGGGTATGGGTTAGGGTTAGGTACACGTTAGGATTAGGGTATTTATTAAACCTATCCCACTCTCTAGATACCACTTAGCACGTAAAGGAATATTATTTGGGGTCCAGCCATGGAGAAGATTTTAGTCACTAGGATAAGATAAAGGATAAACACATTATAAAAAAATCACATTAGGATTTTCTTTTTAACCTGTTCCTTAAAACACTAGTGCTTAGGAAATCGAATGGAGGCAAAAGAAGTCAAGGGTAGTTTAGGGTTAGGGTTAGGGTTAGGGTTAGGGTTAGGGTTAGGGTACGGCTTAGGGTATGGGATAGGGTACGGGTGAGGGTACGGCGTAGGGTAGGGATTAGGGTTAGGGTTAGGTTTAGGGTTAGGGTATGGCTTAGGGTACGGGTGAGGGTACGGGTGAGGGTACTGTGTAGGGTATTTGTTAGGGTTAGGGTACGGCTTAGAATACGGGTTAGGTACGGGTTAGGGTACGGCGTAGTGTAGGGGTTAGGGTTAGGGTTAGGGTTAGTGTTAGGTTTAGGGTACGGCTTATGGTACGGGTGAGGGTACGGGTGAGGGTACTGCGTAGGGTATTGGTTAGGGTTAGGGTACGGCTTAGGATACGGGTTAGGGTACGGGTTAGGGTACGGCGTAGGGTATGGGTTAGGGTTAGGGTTAAGGTTAGGGTTAGGGTACGGCTTAGGGTACGGGTGAGGGTACGGGTGAGGGTACGGCGTAGGGTATGGGTTAGTGTTAGGGTACGGCTTAGGATACGGTCTAGGGTACGGGTTAGGTTACGGCATAGGGTATGGGTTAGGTTTAAGGTTAGGGTTAGGGTTAGGGTACGGCTTAGGGTACGGGTTAGGGTACGGGTGAGGTTACGGCGTAGGGTATAGGTTAGGGATAGGGTTAGGGATAGGGTACGGCTTAGGATACGGGTTAGGGTACGGGTTAGGGTACGGGTGAGGGTACGGCGTAGGGTATGGGTTAGGGTTAGGGGTAGGTTTAGGGTTAGTTTTAGGTTTAGGGATTGGTTTAGGGTACGGGTTAGGATTAGCGTACGTGTCAGGGTTAGGGTTTGGGTTAGGGTTAGGGTATGCGTTAGGGTTAGGGTACGGGTTAGGGTTAGGGTACACGTTAGGATTAGGGTATTTATTAAACCTATCCCACTCTCTAGATACCACTTAGCACGTAAAGGAATATTATTTGGGGTCCAGCCATGGAGGAGATTTTAGTCACTAGGATAAGATAAAGAATAAACTCATTATAATAAAATCACATTAGGATTTTCTTTTTAACCTGTTCCTTAAAACACTAGTGCTTAGGAAATCTAATGGAGGCAAAAGCAGTCAAGGGTCGTTTAGGGTTAGGGTTAGGGTTAGGGTTAGTGTTAGGGTTAGGGTACGGCTTAAGGTATGGGATAGGGTACGGGTGAGGGTACGGCGTAGGGTAGGGGTTAGGGTTAGGGTTAGGGTTAGGGTTAGGGTTAGGGTACGGCTTAGGGTACGGGTGAGGGTACGGGTGAGGTTACGGCGTAGGGTATGGGTTAGGGTTAGTGTACGGCTTCGGATACGGGCTAGGTTACGGGTTAGGGTATGGCGTAGGGTATGAGTTAGGGTTAGGTTTAGCTTTAGGGTTAGGGTAAGGGTACGGCTTAGGTTAGGGTTAGGATTAGGGTTAAGGTTAGGGTCAGGGTACGGGTTAGGGTACGGGTGAGGGTACGGTGTAGGGTATGGTTTAGGATTAGGGTTAGTGTTAAGTTTAGGTTTAGGTTTAGGGTGCGGCTTAGGGTACAAGTTAGGGTATGGGTGAGGGTATGGCGTAGGGTATGGGTTAGGGTTAGGATTAGGGTTAGATTTAGGGTTAGGGCTAGGTTTAGGGTACGGGTTAGGATTAGGGTATGTGGTAGGGTTAGGGTATGGGTTAGGGTTAGGGTACGCATTAGGATTAGGATATTTATTAAACCTATCCCACTCTCTAGATACAACTTAGCACGTAAAGGATTATTATTTGGGGTCTAGCTATGGAGAAGATTTTAGTCACTAGGATAAGATATAGAACACACACATTACAAAGTAATGACATTCGGATTTTCTTTTTAACCTGTTCCTTACAACACTAGTGCTTAGGAAATCTATTGGTGGCAAAAGCAGTCAAGGGTAGTTTAGGGTTAGGGTTAGGGTTAGGGTTAGGGTACGGCTTAGGGTACGTGTTAGGTTATGTGTGAGGGTACGGCGTAGGGTATGGGTTACGCTTAGGGTTAGGTTTAGTTTTAGGGTTAGGGCTAAGTTAGGGTTAGGGTTAGGGTTAGGGTTAGGGTTAGGGTACGGCTTAGGGTATGGGTTAGGGTACGAGTGTGGGTACGGTGTTTGGTATGGGTTAGGGTTAGGGTTAGGGTTACTTTTAGGGTTAGGGCTAGGTTTAGGTTACGGGTTAGGATTAGGGTACGTGTTAGGGTTAGGCTATGGGTTAGGGTTAGGGTACGCCTTAGGGTTAAGGTATTTATTAAACCTATCCCACTCTCTAGATACCACTTTGCGCATAAAGGAATATTAATTGGGGTCCAGCCATGGAGAGGATTGTAGACATGAGGATAAGATAAAGAACACACACATTATAAAGGAATCACATTAGGATTTTATTTTTGACCTGTTCCTTAAAACACTAGTGCTTAGGAAATCTATTGGAGGCAGAAGCAGTCAAGGGTAGTTTAGGGTTAGGGTTAAGGTTAGGGTTAGGGTTCGGCTTAGGGTACGGGTTAGGGTATGGGTGAGGGTACGGCGTAGTTTATGGGTTACGGTTAGGGTTAGTTTTAGGGTTAGGGCTAGGTTTAGGGTACGGGTTAGGATTAGTGTACAGCGTAGTGTATGGGGTAGGGGTAGGGTTAGATTGAGGGTTAGGGCTAGGTTTAGGGTACCGCTTAGGAATGGGGTACGTGTTAGGGTTAGGGTATGGGTTAGGGTTCAGTTACGCGTTAGGGATAAGGTATTCATTAGGGTTAGGGTTAGGGTTAGGTTTAGGGTTAGGGTTAAGTGTTAGGGTACGGCTTAGGGTCCGGTTTAGGGTACGACTGAGGGTAGGGCGTAAGGTATAGTTTAGGGTTAGGGTTAGGGTTAGGGTACGGCTTAGGGTACTGTTTAGGGTAAGTGTGAGGGTACGTTGTAGGGTATGGGTTAGGGTTAGGGTTAGGGTACGGCTTAGGGTACGGGTTAGGGTATGGGTGAGGGTACGGCGTAGGGTATGGGTTAGGGTTAGGGTTCAGGTTAGTTTTAGGGTTAGGGATTGGTTTAGGGTACGGGTTAGGATTAGCGTACATGTTAGGGTTAGGGTTTGGGTTAGGGTTAGGTTACGCGTTAGGGTTACAGTATGGGTTAGGGTTAGGGTACACGTTAGGATTAGGGTATTTATTAAACCTATCCCACTCTCTAGATACCACTTAGCACCTAAAGGAATATTATTTGGGGTCCAGCCATGGAGAAGATTTCAGTCACTACGATAAGATAAAGAATAAACACATTATAAAAAAATCACATTAGGATTTTCTTTTTAACCTGTTCCTTAAAACACTAGTGCTTAGGAAATCTAATGGAGGCAAAAGCAGTCAACGGTAGTTTAGGGTTAGGGTTAGGGTTAGGGTTAGGGTTAGTGTTAGGGTTAGGGTACGGCTTAGGGTATGGGATAGGGTACGGGTGAGGGTACGGCGTAGGGTAGGGTTTAGGGTTAGGGTTAGGGTTAGGGTTAGGGTTAGAGTACGGCTTAGGGTACGGGTGAGGGTACGGGTGAGGGTACTGCGTAGGGTATTGGTTAGGGTTAGGGTACGGCTTAGGATACGGGTTAGGGTACGGGTTAGGGTACGGCGTAGGGTAGGGGTTAGGGTTATGGTTAGGGTTAGGGTTAGGGTACGGCTTAGGGTACGGGTTAGGATACAGGTGAGGGTATGGCGTAGGGTATAGGTTAGGGTTAGGGTTAGGGTTAGGGTACGGCTTAGGATACGGGTTAGGGTATGGGTGAGGCTACGGCGTAGCGTATGGGTTAGGGTTAGGGTTAGGGTTAGGGTACGGCTTAGGGTACGGGTTAGGGTACGGGTGAGGGTACGGCGTAGGGTATGGGTTAGGGTTAGGGTTAGGGTTAGGGTTAGTTTTAGGGTTAGGGATTGGTTTAGGGTACGGGTTAGGATTAGCGTACGTGTTAGGGTTAGGGTTTGGGTTAGGGTTAGGGTACGCGTTAGGGTTAGGGTATGGGTTAGCTTTAGGGTACACGTTAGGATTAGGGTATTTATTAAACGTATCCCACTCTCTAGATACCACTTAGCACGTAAAGGAATATTATTTGGGGTCCAGCCATGGAGAAGATTTTAGTCACTAGGATAAGATAAAGAATAAACACATTATAAAAAAATCACGTTAGGATTTTCCTTTTAACCTGTTCCTTAAAACACTAGTGCTTAGGAAATCTAATGGAGGCAAAAGCAGTCAAGGGTAGTTTAGGGTTATGGTTATGGTTAGGGTTAGGGTTAGTGTTAGGGTTAGGGTACGGCTTAGGGTATGGGATAGGGTACGGGTGAGGGTACGGCGTAGGGTAGGGGTTAGGGTTAGGGTTAGGGTTAGGGTTAGGGTACGGCTTAGGGTACGGGTGAGGGTACGGGTGAGGGTACTGCGTAGGGTGTTGGTTAGGGTTAGGGTACGGCTTAGGATACGGGTTAGGGTACGGGTTAGGGTACGGCGTAGGGTAGGGGTTAGGGTTAGGGTTAGGGTTAGGGCTAGGGTACGGCTTAGGGTACGGGTTAGGTACAGGTGAGGGTACGGCGTAGGGTATAGGTTAGGGTTAGGGTTAGGGTACGGCTTAGGATACGGGTTAGGGTACGGGTGATGCTATGGCGTAGCGTATGGGTTAGGGTTAGGGTTAGGGTTAGGGTACGGCTTAGGGTACGGGTTAGGGTACGGGTGAGGGTACGGCGTAGGGTATGGGTTAGGGTTAGGGTTAGGGTTAGGGTTAGTTTTAGGGTTAGGGATTGGTTTAGGGTACGGGTTAGGATTAGCGTACGTGTTAGGGTTAGGGTTTGGGTTAGGGTTAGGGTACGCGTTAGGGTTAGGGTATGGGTTAGGGTTAGGGTACACGTTAGGATTAGGGTATTTATTAAACCTATCCCACTCTCTAGATACCACTTAGCACGTAAAGGAATATTATTTGGGGTCCAGCCATGGAGAAGATTTTAGTCACTAGGATAAGATAAAGAATAAACACATTATAAAAAAATCACGTTAGGATTTTCCTTTTAACCTGTTCCTTAAAACACTAGTGCTTAGGAAATCTAATGGAGGCAAAAGCAGTCAAGGGTAGTTTAGGGTTAGGGTTAGGGTTAGGGTTAGGGTTAGTGTTAGGGTTAGGGTACGGCTCAGGGTATGGGATAGGGTACGGGTGAGGGTACGGCGTAGGGTAGGGGTTAGGGTTAGGGTTAGGGTTAGGGTACGGCTTAGGGTACGGGTGAGGGTACTGCGTAGGGTGTTGGTTAGGGTTAGGGTACGGCTTAGGATACGGGTTAGGGTATGGGTTAGGGTACGGCGTAGGGTAGGGGTTAGGGTTAGGGTTAGGGTTAGGGTTAGGGTACGGCTTAGGGTACGGGTTAGGGTACGGGTGAGGTTACGACGTAGTGTATAGGTTAGGGTTAGGGTTAGGTTTAGGGTATGGCTTAGGGTACGGGTGAGTTTACGGGTGAGGGTACGGCGTAGGGTATGGGTTAGGGTTAGGTTTAGGGTTAGGGTTAGGGTTAGGGTCAGGCTTAGGATACGGGTTAGGGTACGGTTAGGGTTAGGGTTAGGGTTAGGGTTAGGGTACGGCTTAGGGTACGTGTTAGGTTACGGGTGAGGCTATGGCTTAGGGTATGGGTTAGGGTTAGGGTTAGGGTTAGGGTTAGTTTTAGGGTTAGGGATTGGTTTAGGGTACGGGTTAGGATTAGCGTACGTGTTATTGTTAGGGTACGCCTTAGGGTTAGGGTATGGGTTAGGGTTAGGTACACGTTAGGATTAGGGTATTTATTAAACCTATCCCACTCTCTAGATACCACTTAGCACGTAAAGGAATATTATTTGGGGTCCAGCCATGGAGAAGATTTTAGTCACTAGGATAAGATAAAGGATAAACACATTATAAAAAAATCACATTAGGATTTTCTTTTTAACCTGTTCCTTAAAACACTAGTGCTTAGGAAATCGAATGGAGGCAAAAGAAGTCAAGGGTAGTTTAGGGTTAGGGTTAGGGTTAGGGTTAGGGTTAGGGTTAGGGTACGGCTTAGGGTATGGGATAGGGTACGGGTGAGGGTACGGCGTAGGGTAGGGATTAGGGTTAGGGTTAGGTTTAGGGTTAGGGTATGGCTTAGGGTACGGGTGAGGGTACGGGTGAGGGTACTGTGTAGGGTATTTGTTAGGGTTAGGGTACGGCTTAGAATACGGGTTAGGTACGGGTTAGGGTACGGCGTAGTGTAGGGGTTAGGGTTAGGGTTAGGGTTAGTGTTAGGTTTAGGGTACGGCTTATGGTACGGGTGAGGGTACGGGTGAGGGTACTGCGTAGGGTATTGGTTAGGGTTAGGGTACGGCTTAGGATACGGGTTAGGGTACGGGTTAGGGTACGGCGTAGGGTATGGGTTAGGGTTAGGGTTAAGGTTAGGGTTAGGGTACGGCTTAGGGTACGGGTGAGGGTACGGGTGAGGGTACGGCGTAGGGTATGGGTTAGTGTTAGGGTACGGCTTAGGATACGGTCTAGGGTACGGGTTAGGTTACGGCATAGGGTATGGGTTAGGTTTAAGGTTAGGGTTAGGGTTAGGGTACGGCTTAGGGTACGGGTTAGGGTACGGGTGAGGTTACGGCGTAGGGTATAGGTTAGGGATAGGGTTAGGGATAGGGTACGGCTTAGGATACGGGTTAGGGTACGGGTTAGGGTACGGGTGAGGGTACGGCGTAGGGTATGGGTTAGGGTTAGGGGTAGGTTTAGGGTTAGTTTTAGGTTTAGGGATTGGTTTAGGGTACGGGTTAGGATTAGCGTACGTGTCAGGGTTAGGGTTTGGGTTAGGGTTAGGGTATGCGTTAGGGTTAGGGTACGGGTTAGGGTTAGGGTACACGTTAGGATTAGGGTATTTATTAAACCTATCCCACTCTGTAGATACCACTTAGCACGTAAAGGAATATTATTTGGGGTCCAGCCATGGAGGAGATTTTAGTCACTAGGATAAGATAAAGAATAAACTCATTATAATAAAATCACATTAGGATTTTCTTTTTAACCTGTTCCTTAAAACACTAGTGCTTAGGAAATCTAATGGAGGCAAAAGCAGTCAAGGGTCGTTTAGGGTTAGGGTTAGGGTTAGGGTTAGTGTTAGGGTTAGGGTACGGCTTAAGGTATGGGATAGGGTACGGGTGAGGGTACGGCGTAGGGTAGGGGTTAGGGTTAGGGTTAGGGTTAGGGTTAGGGTTAGGGTACGGCTTAGGGTACGGGTGAGGGTACGGGTGAGGTTACGGCGTAGGGTATGGGTTAGGGTTAGTGTACGGCTTCGGATACGGGCTAGGTTACGGGTTAGGGTATGGCGTAGGGTATGAGTTAGGGTTAGGTTTAGCTTTAGGGTTAGGGTAAGGGTACGGCTTAGGTTAGGGTTAGGATTAGGGTTAAGGTTAGGGTCAGGGTACGGGTTAGGGTACGGGTGAGGGTACGGTGTAGGGTATGGTTTAGGATTAGGGTTAGTGTTAAGTTTAGGTTTAGGTTTAGGGTGCGGCTTAGGGTACAAGTTAGGGTATGGGTGAGGGTATGGCGTAGGGTATGGGTTAGGGTTAGGATTAGGGTTAGATTTAGGGTTAGGGCTAGGTTTAGGGTACGGGTTAGGATTAGGGTATGTGGTAGGGTTAGGGTATGGGTTAGGGTTAGGGTACGCATTAGGATTAGGATATTTATTAAACCTATCCCACTCTCTAGATACAACTTAGCACGTAAAGGATTATTATTTGGGGTCTAGCTATGGAGAAGATTTTAGTCACTAGGATAAGATATAGAACACACACATTACAAAGTAATGACATTCGGATTTTCTTTTTAACCTGTTCCTTACAACACTAGTGCTTAGGAAATCTATTGGTGGCAAAAGCAGTCAAGGGTAGTTTAGGGTTAGGGTTAGGGTTAGGGTTAGGGTACGGCTTAGGGTACGTGTTAGGTTATGTGTGAGGGTACGGCGTAGGGTATGGGTTACGCTTAGGGTTAGGTTTAGTTTTAGGGTTAGGGCTAAGTTAGGGTTAGGGTTAGGGTTAGGGTTAGGGTTAGGGTACGGCTTAGGGTATGGGTTAGGGTACGAGTGTGGGTACGGTGTTTGGTATGGGTTAGGGTTAGGGTTAGGGTTACTTTTAGGGTTAGGGCTAGGTTTAGGTTACGGGTTAGGATTAGGGTACGTGTTAGGGTTAGGCTATGGGTTAGGGTTAGGGTACGCCTTAGGGTTAAGGTATTTATTAAACCTATCCCACTCTCTAGATACCACTTTGCGCATAAAGGAATATTAATTGGGGTCCAGCCATGGAGAGGATTGTAGACATGAGGATAAGATAAAGAACACACACATTATAAAGGAATCACATTAGGATTTTATTTTTGACCTGTTCCTTAAAACACTAGTGCTTAGGAAATCTATTGGAGGCAGAAGCAGTCAAGGGTAGTTTAGGGTTAGGGTTAAGGTTAGGGTTAGGGTTCGGCTTAGGGTACGGGTTAGGGTATGGGTGAGGGTACGGCGTAGTTTATGGGTTACGGTTAGGGTTAGTTTTAGGGTTAGGGCTAGGTTTAGGGTACGGGTTAGGATTAGTGTACAGCGTAGTGTATGGGGTAGGGGTAGGGTTAGATTGAGGGTTAGGGCTAGGTTTAGGGTACCGCTTAGGAATGGGGTACGTGTTAGGGTTAGGGTATGGGTTAGGGTTCAGTTACGCGTTAGGGATAAGGTATTCATTAGGGTTAGGGTTAGGGTTAGGTTTAGGGTTAGGGTTAAGTGTTAGGGTACGGCTTAGGGTCCGGTTTAGGGTACGACTGAGGGTAGGGCGTAAGGTATAGTTTAGGGTTAGGGTTAGGGTTAGGGTACGGCTTAGGGTACTGTTTAGGGTAAGTGTGAGGGTACGTTGTAGGGTATGGGTTAGGGTTAGGGTTAGGGTACGGCTTAGGGTACGGGTTAGGGTATGGGTGAGGGTACGGCGTAGGGTATGGGTTAGGGTTAGGGTTCAGGTTAGTTTTAGGGTTAGGGATTGGTTTAGGGTACGGGTTAGGATTAGCGTACATGTTAGGGTTAGGGTTTGGGTTAGGGTTAGGTTACGCGTTAGGGTTACAGTATGGGTTAGGGTTAGGGTACACGTTAGGATTAGGGTATTTATTAAACCTATCCCACTCTCTAGATACCACTTAGCACCTAAAGGAATATTATTTGGGGTCCAGCCATGGAGAAGATTTCAGTCACTACGATAAGATAAAGAATAAACACATTATAAAAAAATCACATTAGGATTTTCTTTTTAACCTGTTCCTTAAAACACTAGTGCTTAGGAAATCTAATGGAGGCAAAAGCAGTCAACGGTAGTTTAGGGTTAGGGTTAGGGTTAGGGTTAGGGTTAGTGTTAGGGTTAGGGTACGGCTTAGGGTATGGGATAGGGTACGGGTGAGGGTACGGCGTAGGGTAGGGTTTAGGGTTAGGGTTAGGGTTAGGGTTAGGGTTAGAGTACGGCTTAGGGTACGGGTGAGGGTACGGGTGAGGGTACTGCGTAGGGTATTGGTTAGGGTTAGGGTACGGCTTAGGATACGGGTTAGGGTACGGGTTAGGGTACGGCGTAGGGTAGGGGTTAGGGTTATGGTTAGGGTTAGGGTTAGGGTACGGCTTAGGGTACGGGTTAGGATACAGGTGAGGGTATGGCGTAGGGTATAGGTTAGGGTTAGGGTTAGGGTTAGGGTACGGCTTAGGATACGGGTTAGGGTATGGGTGAGGCTACGGCGTAGCGTATGGGTTAGGGTTAGGGTTAGGGTTAGGGTACGGCTTAGGGTACGGGTTAGGGTACGGGTGAGGGTACGGCGTAGGGTATGGGTTAGGGTTAGGGTTAGGGTTAGGGTTAGTTTTAGGGTTAGGGATTGGTTTAGGGTACGGGTTAGGATTAGCGTACGTGTTAGGGTTAGGGTTTGGGTTAGGGTTAGGGTACGCGTTAGGGTTAGGGTATGGGTTAGCTTTAGGGTACACGTTAGGATTAGGGTATTTATTAAACGTATCCCACTCTCTAGATACCACTTAGCACGTAAAGGAATATTATTTGGGGTCCAGCCATGGAGAAGATTTTAGTCACTAGGATAAGATAAAGAATAAACACATTATAAAAAAATCACGTTAGGATTTTCCTTTTAACCTGTTCCTTAAAACACTAGTGCTTAGGAAATCTAATGGAGGCAAAAGCAGTCAAGGGTAGTTTAGGGTTATGGTTAGGGTTAGGGTTAGGGTTAGTGTTAGGGTTAGGGTACGGCTTAGGGTATGGGATAGGGTACGGGTGAGGGTACGGCGTAGGGTAGGGGTTAGGGTTAGGGTTAGGGTTAGGGTTAGGGTACGGCTTAGGGTACGGGTGAGGGTACGGGTGAGGGTACTGCGTAGGGTGTTGGTTAGGGTTAGGGTACGGCTTAGGATACGGGTTAGGGTACGGGTTAGGGTACGGCGTAGGGTAGGGGTTAGGGTTAGGGTTAGGGTTAGGGCTAGGGTACGGCTTAGGGTACGGGTTAGGTACAGGTGAGGGTACGGCGTAGGGTATAGGTTAGGGTTAGGGTTAGGGTACGGCTTAGGATACGGGTTAGGGTACGGGTGATGCTATGGCGTAGCGTATGGGTTAGGGTTAGGGTTAGGGTTAGGGTACGGCTTAGGGTACGGGTTAGGGTACGGGTGAGGGTACGGCGTAGGGTATGGGTTAGGGTTAGGGTTAGGGTTAGGGTTAGTTTTAGGGTTAGGGATTGGTTTAGGGTACGGGTTAGGATTAGCGTACGTGTTAGGGTTAGGGTTTGGGTTAGGGTTAGGGTACGCGTTAGGGTTAGGGTATGGGTTAGGGTTAGGGTACACGTTAGGATTAGGGTATTTATTAAACCTATCCCACTCTCTAGATACCACTTAGCACGTAAAGGAATATTATTTGGGGTCCAGCCATGGAGAAGATTTTAGTCACTAGGATAAGATAAAGAATAAACACATTATAAAAAAATCACGTTAGGATTTTCCTTTTAACCTGTTCCTTAAAACACTAGTGCTTAGGAAATCTAATGGAGGCAAAAGCAGTCAAGGGTAGTTTAGGGTTAGGGTTAGGGTTAGGGTTAGGGTTAGTGTTAGGGTTAGGGTACGGCTCAGGGTATGGGATAGGGTACGGGTGAGGGTACGGCGTAGGGTAGGGGTTAGGGTTAGGGTTAGGGTTAGGGTACGGCTTAGGGTACGGGTGAGGGTACTGCGTAGGGTGTTGGTTAGGGTTAGGGTACGGCTTAGGATACGGGTTAGGGTATGGGTTAGGGTACGGCGTAGGGTAGGGGTTAGGGTTAGGGTTAGGGTTAGGGTTAGGGTACGGCTTAGGGTACGGGTTAGGGTACGGGTGAGGTTACGACGTAGTGTATAGGTTAGGGTTAGGGTTAGGTTTAGGGTATGGCTTAGGGTACGGGTGAGTTTACGGGTGAGGGTACGGCGTAGGGTATGGGTTAGGGTTAGGTTTAGGGTTAGGGTTAGGGTTAGGGTCAGGCTTAGGATACGGGTTAGGGTACGGTTAGGGTTAGGGTTAGGGTTAGGGTTAGGGTACGGCTTAGGGTACGTGTTAGGTTACGGGTGAGGCTATGGCTTAGGGTATGGGTTAGGGTTAGGGTTAGGGTTAGGGTTAGTTTTAGGGTTAGGGATTGGTTTAGGGTACGGGTTAGGATTAGCGTACGTGTTATTGTTAGGGTACGCCTTAGGGTTAGGGTATGGGTTAGGGTTAGGTACACGTTAGGATTAGGGTATTTATTAAACCTATC
This sequence comes from Eubalaena glacialis, assembly GCF_028564815.1. Classification (NCBI taxonomy): domain Eukaryota; kingdom Metazoa; phylum Chordata; class Mammalia; order Artiodactyla; family Balaenidae; genus Eubalaena; species Eubalaena glacialis. Next base: position 51,606,831 of record NC_083736.1, on the reverse strand, counting down.
CCACTCTCTAGATACCACTTAGCACGTAAAGGAATATTATTTGGGGTCCAGCCATGGAGAAGATTTTAGTCACTAGGATAAGATAAAGGATAAACACATTATAAAAAAATCACATTAGGATTTTCTTTTTAACCTGTTCCTTAAAACACTAGTGCTTAGGAAATCGAATGGAGGCAAAAGAAGTCAAGGGTAGTTTAGGGTTAGGGTTAGGGTTAGGGTTAGGGTTAGGGTTAGGGTACGGCTTAGGGTATGGGATAGGGTACGGGTGAGGGTACGGCGTAGGGTAGGGATTAGGGTTAGGGTTAGGTTTAGGGTTAGGGTATGGCTTAGGGTACGGGTGAGGGTACGGGTGAGGGTACTGTGTAGGGTATTTGTTAGGGTTAGGGTACGGCTTAGAATACGGGTTAGGTACGGGTTAGGGTACGGCGTAGTGTAGGGGTTAGGGTTAGGGTTAGGGTTAGTGTTAGGTTTAGGGTACGGCTTATGGTACGGGTGAGGGTACGGGTGAGGGTACTGCGTAGGGTATTGGTTAGGGTTAGGGTACGGCTTAGGATACGGGTTAGGGTACGGGTTAGGGTACGGCGTAGGGTATGGGTTAGGGTTAGGGTTAAGGTTAGGGTTAGGGTACGGCTTAGGGTACGGGTGAGGGTACGGGTGAGGGTACGGCGTAGGGTATGGGTTAGTGTTAGGGTACGGCTTAGGATACGGTCTAGGGTACGGGTTAGGTTACGGCATAGGGTATGGGTTAGGTTTAAGGTTAGGGTTAGGGTTAGGGTACGGCTTAGGGTACGGGTTAGGGTACGGGTGAGGTTACGGCGTAGGGTATAGGTTAGGGATAGGGTTAGGGATAGGGTACGGCTTAGGATACGGGTTAGGGTACGGGTTAGGGTACGGGTGAGGGTACGGCGTAGGGTATGGGTTAGGGTTAGGGGTAGGTTTAGGGTTAGTTTTAGGTTTAGGGATTGGTTTAGGGTACGGGTTAGGATTAGCGTACGTGTCAGGGTTAGGGTTTGGGTTAGGGTTAGGGTATGCGTTAGGGTTAGGGTACGGGTTAGGGTTAGGGTACACGTTAGGATTAGGGTATTTATTAAACCTATCCCACTCTCTAGATACCACTTAGCACGTAAAGGAATATTATTTGGGGTCCAGCCATGGAGGAGATTTTAGTCACTAGGATAAGATAAAGAATAAACTCATTATAATAAAATCACATTAGGATTTTCTTTTTAACCTGTTCCTTAAAACACTAGTGCTTAGGAAATCTAATGGAGGCAAAAGCAGTCAAGGGTCGTTTAGGGTTAGGGTTAGGGTTAGGGTTAGTGTTAGGGTTAGGGTACGGCTTAAGGTATGGGATAGGGTACGGGTGAGGGTACGGCGTAGGGTAGGGGTTAGGGTTAGGGTTAGGGTTAGGGTTAGGGTTAGGGTACGGCTTAGGGTACGGGTGAGGGTACGGGTGAGGTTACGGCGTAGGGTATGGGTTAGGGTTAGTGTACGGCTTCGGATACGGGCTAGGTTACGGGTTAGGGTATGGCGTAGGGTATGAGTTAGGGTTAGGTTTAGCTTTAGGGTTAGGGTAAGGGTACGGCTTAGGTTAGGGTTAGGATTAGGGTTAAGGTTAGGGTCAGGGTACGGGTTAGGGTACGGGTGAGGGTACGGTGTAGGGTATGGTTTAGGATTAGGGTTAGTGTTAAGTTTAGGTTTAGGTTTAGGGTGCGGCTTAGGGTACAAGTTAGGGTATGGGTGAGGGTATGGCGTAGGGTATGGGTTAGGGTTAGGATTAGGGTTAGATTTAGGGTTAGGGCTAGGTTTAGGGTACGGGTTAGGATTAGGGTATGTGGTAGGGTTAGGGTATGGGTTAGGGTTAGGGTACGCATTAGGATTAGGATATTTATTAAACCTATCCCACTCTCTAGATACAACTTAGCACGTAAAGGATTATTATTTGGGGTCTAGCTATGGAGAAGATTTTAGTCACTAGGATAAGATATAGAACACACACATTACAAAGTAATGACATTCGGATTTTCTTTTTAACCTGTTCCTTACAACACTAGTGCTTAGGAAATCTATTGGTGGCAAAAGCAGTCAAGGGTAGTTTAGGGTTAGGGTTAGGGTTAGGGTTAGGGTACGGCTTAGGGTACGTGTTAGGTTATGTGTGAGGGTACGGCGTAGGGTATGGGTTACGCTTAGGGTTAGGTTTAGTTTTAGGGTTAGGGCTAAGTTAGGGTTAGGGTTAGGGTTAGGGTTAGGGTTAGGGTACGGCTTAGGGTATGGGTTAGGGTACGAGTGTGGGTACGGTGTTTGGTATGGGTTAGGGTTAGGGTTAGGGTTACTTTTAGGGTTAGGGCTAGGTTTAGGTTACGGGTTAGGATTAGGGTACGTGTTAGGGTTAGGCTATGGGTTAGGGTTAGGGTACGCCTTAGGGTTAAGGTATTTATTAAACCTATCCCACTCTCTAGATACCACTTTGCGCATAAAGGAATATTAATTGGGGTCCAGCCATGGAGAGGATTGTAGACATGAGGATAAGATAAAGAACACACACATTATAAAGGAATCACATTAGGATTTTATTTTTGACCTGTTCCTTAAAACACTAGTGCTTAGGAAATCTATTGGAGGCAGAAGCAGTCAAGGGTAGTTTAGGGTTAGGGTTAAGGTTAGGGTTAGGGTTCGGCTTAGGGTACGGGTTAGGGTATGGGTGAGGGTACGGCGTAGTTTATGGGTTACGGTTAGGGTTAGTTTTAGGGTTAGGGCTAGGTTTAGGGTACGGGTTAGGATTAGTGTACAGCGTAGTGTATGGGGTAGGGGTAGGGTTAGATTGAGGGTTAGGGCTAGGTTTAGGGTACCGCTTAGGAATGGGGTACGTGTTAGGGTTAGGGTATGGGTTAGGGTTCAGTTACGCGTTAGGGATAAGGTATTCATTAGGGTTAGGGTTAGGGTTAGGTTTAGGGTTAGGGTTAAGTGTTAGGGTACGGCTTAGGGTCCGGTTTAGGGTACGACTGAGGGTAGGGCGTAAGGTATAGTTTAGGGTTAGGGTTAGGGTTAGGGTACGGCTTAGGGTACTGTTTAGGGTAAGTGTGAGGGTACGTTGTAGGGTATGGGTTAGGGTTAGGGTTAGGGTACGGCTTAGGGTACGGGTTAGGGTATGGGTGAGGGTACGGCGTAGGGTATGGGTTAGGGTTAGGGTTCAGGTTAGTTTTAGGGTTAGGGATTGGTTTAGGGTACGGGTTAGGATTAGCGTACATGTTAGGGTTAGGGTTTGGGTTAGGGTTAGGTTACGCGTTAGGGTTACAGTATGGGTTAGGGTTAGGGTACACGTTAGGATTAGGGTATTTATTAAACCTATCCCACTCTCTAGATACCACTTAGCACCTAAAGGAATATTATTTGGGGTCCAGCCATGGAGAAGATTTCAGTCACTACGATAAGATAAAGAATAAACACATTATAAAAAAATCACATTAGGATTTTCTTTTTAACCTGTTCCTTAAAACACTAGTGCTTAGGAAATCTAATGGAGGCAAAAGCAGTCAACGGTAGTTTAGGGTTAGGGTTAGGGTTAGGGTTAGGGTTAGTGTTAGGGTTAGGGTACGGCTTAGGGTATGGGATAGGGTACGGGTGAGGGTACGGCGTAGGGTAGGGTTTAGGGTTAGGGTTAGGGTTAGGGTTAGGGTTAGAGTACGGCTTAGGGTACGGGTGAGGGTACGGGTGAGGGTACTGCGTAGGGTATTGGTTAGGGTTAGGGTACGGCTTAGGATACGGGTTAGGGTACGGGTTAGGGTACGGCGTAGGGTAGGGGTTAGGGTTATGGTTAGGGTTAGGGTTAGGGTACGGCTTAGGGTACGGGTTAGGATACAGGTGAGGGTATGGCGTAGGGTATAGGTTAGGGTTAGGGTTAGGGTTAGGGTACGGCTTAGGATACGGGTTAGGGTATGGGTGAGGCTACGGCGTAGCGTATGGGTTAGGGTTAGGGTTAGGGTTAGGGTACGGCTTAGGGTACGGGTTAGGGTACGGGTGAGGGTACGGCGTAGGGTATGGGTTAGGGTTAGGGTTAGGGTTAGGGTTAGTTTTAGGGTTAGGGATTGGTTTAGGGTACGGGTTAGGATTAGCGTACGTGTTAGGGTTAGGGTTTGGGTTAGGGTTAGGGTACGCGTTAGGGTTAGGGTATGGGTTAGCTTTAGGGTACACGTTAGGATTAGGGTATTTATTAAACGTATCCCACTCTCTAGATACCACTTAGCACGTAAAGGAATATTATTTGGGGTCCAGCCATGGAGAAGATTTTAGTCACTAGGATAAGATAAAGAATAAACACATTATAAAAAAATCACGTTAGGATTTTCCTTTTAACCTGTTCCTTAAAACACTAGTGCTTAGGAAATCTAATGGAGGCAAAAGCAGTCAAGGGTAGTTTAGGGTTATGGTTAGGGTTATGGTTAGGGTTAGTGTTAGGGTTAGGGTACGGCTTAGGGTATGGGATAGGGTACGGGTGAGGGTACGGCGTAGGGTAGGGGTTAGGGTTAGGGTTAGGGTTAGGGTTAGGGTACGGCTTAGGGTACGGGTGAGGGTACGGGTGAGGGTACTGCGTAGGGTGTTGGTTAGGGTTAGGGTACGGCTTAGGATACGGGTTAGGGTACGGGTTAGGGTACGGCGTAGGGTAGGGGTTAGGGTTAGGGTTAGGGTTAGGGCTAGGGTACGGCTTAGGGTACGGGTTAGGTACAGGTGAGGGTACGGCGTAGGGTATAGGTTAGGGTTAGGGTTAGGGTACGGCTTAGGATACGGGTTAGGGTACGGGTGATGCTATGGCGTAGCGTATGGGTTAGGGTTAGGGTTAGGGTTAGGGTACGGCTTAGGGTACGGGTTAGGGTACGGGTGAGGGTACGGCGTAGGGTATGGGTTAGGGTTAGGGTTAGGGTTAGGGTTAGTTTTAGGGTTAGGGATTGGTTTAGGGTACGGGTTAGGATTAGCGTACGTGTTAGGGTTAGGGTTTGGGTTAGGGTTAGGGTACGCGTTAGGGTTAGGGTATGGGTTAGGGTTAGGGTACACGTTAGGATTAGGGTATTTATTAAACCTATCCCACTCTCTAGATACCACTTAGCACGTAAAGGAATATTATTTGGGGTCCAGCCATGGAGAAGATTTTAGTCACTAGGATAAGATAAAGAATAAACACATTATAAAAAAATCACGTTAGGATTTTCCTTTTAACCTGTTCCTTAAAACACTAGTGCTTAGGAAATCTAATGGAGGCAAAAGCAGTCAAGGGTAGTTTAGGGTTAGGGTTAGGGTTAGGGTTAGGGTTAGTGTTAGGGTTAGGGTACGGCTCAGGGTATGGGATAGGGTACGGGTGAGGGTACGGCGTAGGGTAGGGGTTAGGGTTAGGGTTAGGGTTAGGGTACGGCTTAGGGTACGGGTGAGGGTACTGCGTAGGGTGTTGGTTAGGGTTAGGGTACGGCTTAGGATACGGGTTAGGGTATGGGTTAGGGTACGGCGTAGGGTAGGGGTTAGGGTTAGGGTTAGGGTTAGGGTTAGGGTACGGCTTAGGGTACGGGTTAGGGTACGGGTGAGGTTACGACGTAGTGTATAGGTTAGGGTTAGGGTTAGGTTTAGGGTATGGCTTAGGGTACGGGTGAGTTTACGGGTGAGGGTACGGCGTAGGGTATGGGTTAGGGTTAGGTTTAGGGTTAGGGTTAGGGTTAGGGTCAGGCTTAGGATACGGGTTAGGGTACGGTTAGGGTTAGGGTTAGGGTTAGGGTTAGGGTACGGCTTAGGGTACGTGTTAGGTTACGGGTGAGGCTATGGCTTAGGGTATGGGTTAGGGTTAGGGTTAGGGTTAGGGTTAGTTTTAGGGTTAGGGATTGGTTTAGGGTACGGGTTAGGATTAGCGTACGTGTTATTGTTAGGGTACGCCTTAGGGTTAGGGTATGGGTTAGGGTTAGGTACACGTTAGGATTAGGGTATTTATTAAACCTATCCCACTCTCTAGATACCACTTAGCACGTAAAGGAATATTATTTGGGGTCCAGCCATGGAGAAGATTTTAGTCACTAGGATAAGATAAAGGATAAACACATTATAAAAAAATCACATTAGGATTTTCTTTTTAACCTGTTCCTTAAAACACTAGTGCTTAGGAAATCGAATGGAGGCAAAAGAAGTCAAGGGTAGTTTAGGGTTAGGGTTAGGGTTAGGGTTAGGGTTAGGGTTAGGGTACGGCTTAGGGTATGGGATAGGGTACGGGTGAGGGTACGGCGTAGGGTAGGGATTAGGGTTAGGGTTAGGTTTAGGGTTAGGGTATGGCTTAGGGTACGGGTGAGGGTACGGGTGAGGGTACTGTGTAGGGTATTTGTTAGGGTTAGGGTACGGCTTAGAATACGGGTTAGGTACGGGTTAGGGTACGGCGTAGTGTAGGGGTTAGGGTTAGGGTTAGGGTTAGTGTTAGGTTTAGGGTACGGCTTATGGTACGGGTGAGGGTACGGGTGAGGGTACTGCGTAGGGTATTGGTTAGGGTTAGGGTACGGCTTAGGATACGGGTTAGGGTACGGGTTAGGGTACGGCGTAGGGTATGGGTTAGGGTTAGGGTTAAGGTTAGGGTTAGGGTACGGCTTAGGGTACGGGTGAGGGTACGGGTGAGGGTACGGCGTAGGGTATGGGTTAGTGTTAGGGTACGGCTTAGGATACGGTCTAGGGTACGGGTTAGGTTACGGCATAGGGTATGGGTTAGGTTTAAGGTTAGGGTTAGGGTTAGGGTACGGCTTAGGGTACGGGTTAGGGTACGGGTGAGGTTACGGCGTAGGGTATAGGTTAGGGATAGGGTTAGGGATAGGGTACGGCTTAGGATACGGGTTAGGGTACAGGTTAGGGTACGGGTGAGGGTACGGCGTAGGGTATGGGTTAGGGTTAGGGGTAGGTTTAGGGTTAGTTTTAGGTTTAGGGATTGGTTTAGGGTACGGGTTAGGATTAGCGTACGTGTCAGGGTTAGGGTTTGGGTTAGGGTTAGGGTATGCGTTAGGGTTAGGGTACGGGTTAGGGTTAGGGTACACGTTAGGATTAGGGTATTTATTAAACCTATCCCACTCTGTAGATACCACTTAGCACGTAAAGGAATATTATTTGGGGTCCAGCCATGGAGGAGATTTTAGTCACTAGGATAAGATAAAGAATAAACTCATTATAATAAAATCACATTAGGATTTTCTTTTTAACCTGTTCCTTAAAACACTAGTGCTTAGGAAATCTAATGGAGGCAAAAGCAGTCAAGGGTCGTTTAGGGTTAGGGTTAGGGTTAGGGTTAGTGTTAGGGTTAGGGTACGGCTTAAGGTATGGGATAGGGTACGGGTGAGGGTACGGCGTAGGGTAGGGGTTAGGGTTAGGGTTAGGGTTAGGGTTAGGGTTAGGGTACGGCTTAGGGTACGGGTGAGGGTACGGGTGAGGTTACGGCGTAGGGTATGGGTTAGGGTTAGTGTACGGCTTCGGATACGGGCTAGGTTACGGGTTAGGGTATGGCGTAGGGTATGAGTTAGGGTTAGGTTTAGCTTTAGGGTTAGGGTAAGGGTACGGCTTAGGTTAGGGTTAGGATTAGGGTTAAGGTTAGGGTCAGGGTACGGGTTAGGGTACGGGTGAGGGTACGGTGTAGGGTATGGTTTAGGATTAGGGTTAGTGTTAAGTTTAGGTTTAGGTTTAGGGTGCGGCTTAGGGTACAAGTTAGGGTATGGGTGAGGGTATGGCGTAGGGTATGGGTTAGGGTTAGGATTAGGGTTAGATTTAGGGTTAGGGCTAGGTTTAGGGTACGGGTTAGGATTAGGGTATGTGGTAGGGTTAGGGTATGGGTTAGGGTTAGGGTACGCATTAGGATTAGGATATTTATTAAACCTATCCCACTCTCTAGATACAACTTAGCACGTAAAGGATTATTATTTGGGGTCTAGCTATGGAGAAGATTTTAGTCACTAGGATAAGATATAGAACACACACATTACAAAGTAATGACATTCGGATTTTCTTTTTAACCTGTTCCTTACAACACTAGTGCTTAGGAAATCTATTGGTGGCAAAAGCAGTCAAGGGTAGTTTAGGGTTAGGGTTAGGGTTAGGGTTAGGGTACGGCTTAGGGTACGTGTTAGGTTATGTGTGAGGGTACGGCGTAGGGTATGGGTTACGCTTAGGGTTAGGTTTAGTTTTAGGGTTAGGGCTAAGTTAGGGTTAGGGTTAGGGTTAGGGTTAGGGTTAGGGTACGGCTTAGGGTATGGGTTAGGGTACGAGTGTGGGTACGGTGTTTGGTATGGGTTAGGGTTAGGGTTAGGGTTACTTTTAGGGTTAGGGCTAGGTTTAGGTTACGGGTTAGGATTAGGGTACGTGTTAGGGTTAGGCTATGGGTTAGGGTTAGGGTACGCCTTAGGGTTAAGGTATTTATTAAACCTATCCCACTCTCTAGATACCACTTTGCGCATAAAGGAATATTAATTGGGGTCCAGCCATGGAGAGGATTGTAGACATGAGGATAAGATAAAGAACACACACATTATAAAGGAATCACATTAGGATTTTATTTTTGACCTGTTCCTTAAAACACTAGTGCTTAGGAAATCTATTGGAGGCAGAAGCAGTCAAGGGTAGTTTAGGGTTAGGGTTAAGGTTAGGGTTAGGGTTCGGCTTAGGGTACGGGTTAGGGTATGGGTGAGGGTACGGCGTAGTTTATGGGTTACGGTTAGGGTTAGTTTTAGGGTTAGGGCTAGGTTTAGGGTACGGGTTAGGATTAGTGTACAGCGTAGTGTATGGGGTAGGGGTAGGGTTAGATTGAGGGTTAGGGCTAGGTTTAGGGTACCGCTTAGGAATGGGGTACGTGTTAGGGTTAGGGTATGGGTTAGGGTTCAGTTACGCGTTAGGGATAAGGTATTCATTAGGGTTAGGGTTAGGGTTAGGTTTAGGGTTAGGGTTAAGTGTTAGGGTACGGCTTAGGGTCCGGTTTAGGGTACGACTGAGGGTAGGGCGTAAGGTATAGTTTAGGGTTAGGGTTAGGGTTAGGGTACGGCTTAGGGTACTGTTTAGGGTAAGTGTGAGGGTACGTTGTAGGGTATGGGTTAGGGTTAGGGTTAGGGTACGGCTTAGGGTACGGGTTAGGGTATGGGTGAGGGTACGGCGTAGGGTATGGGTTAGGGTTAGGGTTCAGGTTAGTTTTAGGGTTAGGGATTGGTTTAGGGTACGGGTTAGGATTAGCGTACATGTTAGGGTTAGGGTTTGGGTTAGGGTTAGGTTACGCGTTAGGGTTACAGTATGGGTTAGGGTTAGGGTACACGTTAGGATTAGGGTATTTATTAAACCTATCCCACTCTCTAGATACCACTTAGCACCTAAAGGAATATTATTTGGGGTCCAGCCATGGAGAAGATTTCAGTCACTACGATAAGATAAAGAATAAACACATTATAAAAAAATCACATTAGGATTTTCTTTTTAACCTGTTCCTTAAAACACTAGTGCTTAGGAAATCTAATGGAGGCAAAAGCAGTCAACGGTAGTTTAGGGTTAGGGTTAGGGTTAGGGTTAGGGTTAGTGTTAGGGTTAGGGTACGGCTTAGGGTATGGGATAGGGTACGGGTGAGGGTACGGCGTAGGGTAGGGTTTAGGGTTAGGGTTAGGGTTAGGGTTAGGGTTAGAGTACGGCTTAGGGTACGGGTGAGGGTACGGGTGAGGGTACTGCGTAGGGTATTGGTTAGGGTTAGGGTACGGCTTAGGATACGGGTTAGGGTACGGGTTAGGGTACGGCGTAGGGTAGGGGTTAGGGTTATGGTTAGGGTTAGGGTTAGGGTACGGCTTAGGGTACGGGTTAGGATACAGGTGAGGGTATGGCGTAGGGTATAGGTTAGGGTTAGGGTTAGGGTTAGGGTACGGCTTAGGATACGGGTTAGGGTATGGGTGAGGCTACGGCGTAGCGTATGGGTTAGGGTTAGGGTTAGGGTTAGGGTACGGCTTAGGGTACGGGTTAGGGTACGGGTGAGGGTACGGCGTAGGGTATGGGTTAGGGTTAGGGTTAGGGTTAGGGTTAGTTTTAGGGTTAGGGATTGGTTTAGGGTACGGGTTAGGATTAGCGTACGTGTTAGGGTTAGGGTTTGGGTTAGGGTTAGGGTACGCGTTAGGGTTAGGGTATGGGTTAGCTTTAGGGTACACGTTAGGATTAGGGTATTTATTAAACGTATCCCACTCTCTAGATACCACTTAGCACGTAAAGGAATATTATTTGGGGTCCAGCCATGGAGAAGATTTTAGTCACTAGGATAAGATAAAGAATAAACACATTATAAAAAAATCACGTTAGGATTTTCCTTTTAACCTGTTCCTTAAAACACTAGTGCTTAGGAAATCTAATGGAGGCAAAAGCAGTCAAGGGTAGTTTAGGGTTATGGTTAGGGTTAGGGTTAGGGTTAGTGTTAGGGTTAGGGTACGGCTTAGGGTATGGGATAGGGTACGGGTGAGGGTACGGCGTAGGGTAGGGGTTAGGGTTAGGGTTAGGGTTAGGGTTAGGGTACGGCTTAGGGTACGGGTGAGGGTACGGGTGAGGGTACTGCGTAGGGTGTTGGTTAGGGTTAGGGTACGGCTTAGGATACGGGTTAGGGTACGGGTTAGGGTACGGCGTAGGGTAGGGGTTAGGGTTAGGGTTAGGGTTAGGGCTAGGGTACGGCTTAGGGTACGGGTTAGGTACAGGTGAGGGTACGGCGTAGGGTATAGGTTAGGGTTAGGGTTAGGGTACGGCTTAGGATACGGGTTAGGGTACGGGTGATGCTATGGCGTAGCGTATGGGTTAGGGTTAGGGTTAGGGTTAGGGTACGGCTTAGGGTACGGGTTAGGGTACGGGTGAGGGTACGGCGTAGGGTATGGGTTAGGGTTAGGGTTAGGGTTAGGGTTAGTTTTAGGGTTAGGGATTGGTTTAGGGTACGGGTTAGGATTAGCGTACGTGTTAGGGTTAGGGTTTGGGTTAGGGTTAGGGTACGCGTTAGGGTTAGGGTATGGGTTAGGGTTAGGGTACACGTTAGGATTAGGGTATTTATTAAACCTATCCCACTCTCTAGATACCACTTAGCACGTAAAGGAATATTATTTGGGGTCCAGCCATGGAGAAGATTTTAGTCACTAGGATAAGATAAAGAATAAACACATTATAAAAAAATCACGTTAGGATTTTCCTTTTAACCTGTTCCTTAAAACACTAGTGCTTAGGAAATCTAATGGAGGCAAAAGCAGTCAAGGGTAGTTTAGGGTTAGGGTTAGGGTTAGGGTTAGGGTTAGTGTTAGGGTTAGGGTACGGCTCAGGGTATGGGATAGGGTACGGGTGAGGGTACGGCGTAGGGTAGGGGTTAGGGTTAGGGTTAGGGTTAGGGTACGGCTTAGGGTACGGGTGAGGGTACTGCGTAGGGTGTTGGTTAGGGTTAGGGTACGGCTTAGGATACGGGTTAGGGTATGGGTTAGGGTACGGCGTAGGGTAGGGGTTAGGGTTAGGGTTAGGGTTAGGGTTAGGGTACGGCTTAGGGTACGGGTTAGGGTACGGGTGAGGTTACGACGTAGTGTATAGGTTAGGGTTAGGGTTAGGTTTAGGGTATGGCTTAGGGTACGGGTGAGTTTACGGGTGAGGGTACGGCGTAGGGTATGGGTTAGGGTTAGGTTTAGGGTTAGGGTTAGGGTTAGGGTCAGGCTTAGGATACGGGTTAGGGTACGGTTAGGGTTAGGGTTAGGGTTAGGGTTAGGGTACGGCTTAGGGTACGTGTTAGGTTACGGGTGAGGCTATGGCTTAGGGTATGGGTTAGGGTTAGGGTTAGGGTTAGGGTTAGTTTTAGGGTTAGGGATTGGTTTAGGGTACGGGTTAGGATTAGCGTACGTGTTATTGTTAGGGTACGCCTTAGGGTTAGGGTATGGGTTAGGGTTAGGTACACGTTAGGATTAGGGTATTTATTAAACCTATCCCACTCTCTAGATACCACTTAGCACGTAAAGGAATATTATTTGGGGTCCAGCCATGGAGAAGATTTTAGTCACTAGGATAAGATAAAGGATAAACACATTATAAAAAAATCACATTAGGATTTTCTTTTTAACCTGTTCCTTAAAACACTAGTGCTTAGGAAATCGAATGGAGGCAAAAGAAGTCAAGGGTAGTTTAGGGTTAGGGTTAGGGTTAGGGTTAGGGTTAGGGTTAGGGTACGGCTTAGGGTATGGGATAGGGTACGGGTGAGGGTACGGCGTAGGGTAGGGATTAGGGTTAGGGTTAGGTTTAGGGTTAGGGTATGGCTTAGGGTACGGGTGAGGGTACGGGTGAGGGTACTGTGTAGGGTATTTGTTAGGGTTAGGGTACGGCTTAGAATACGGGTTAGGTACGGGTTAGGGTACGGCGTAGTGTAGGGGTTAGGGTTAGGGTTAGGGTTAGTGTTAGGTTTAGGGTACGGCTTATGGTACGGGTGAGGGTACGGGTGAGGGTACTGCGTAGGGTATTGGTTAGGGTTAGGGTACGGCTTAGGATACGGGTTAGGGTACGGGTTAGGGTACGGCGTAGGGTATGGGTTAGGGTTAGGGTTAAGGTTAGGGTTAGGGTACGGCTTAGGGTACGGGTGAGGGTACGGGTGAGGGTACGGCGTAGGGTATGGGTTAGTGTTAGGGTACGGCTTAGGATACGGTCTAGGGTACGGGTTAGGTTACGGCATAGGGTATGGGTTAGGTTTAAGGTTAGGGTTAGGGTTAGGGTACGGCTTAGGGTACGGGTTAGGGTACGGGTGAGGTTACGGCGTAGGGTATAGGTTAGGGATAGGGTTAGGGATAGGGTACGGCTTAGGATACGGGTTAGGGTACGGGTTAGGGTACGGGTGAGGGTACGGCGTAGGGTACGGGTTAGGGTTAGGGGTAGGTTTAGGGTTAGTTTTAGGTTTAGGGATTGGTTTAGGGTACGGGTTAGGATTAGCGTACGTGTCAGGGTTAGGGTTTGGGTTAGGGTTAGGGTATGCGTTAGGGTTAGGGTACGGGTTAGGGTTAGGGTACACGTTAGGATTAGGGTATTTATTAAACCTATCCCACTCTGTAGATACCACTTAGCACGTAAAGGAATATTATTTGGGGTCCAGCCATGGAGGAGATTTTAGTCACTAGGATAAGATAAAGAATAAACTCATTATAATAAAATCACATTAGGATTTTCTTTTTAACCTGTTCCTTAAAACACTAGTGCTTAGGAAATCTAATGGAGGCAAAAGCAGTCAAGGGTCGTTTAGGGTTAGGGTTAGGGTTAGGGTTAGTGTTAGGGTTAGGGTACGGCTTAAGGTATGGGATAGGGTACGGGTGAGGGTACGGCGTAGGGTAGGGGTTAGGGTTAGGGTTAGGGTTAGGGTTAGGGTTAGGGTACGGCTTAGGGTACGGGTGAGGGTACGGGTGAGGTTACGGCGTAGGGTATGGGTTAGGGTTAGTGTACGGCTTCGGATACGGGCTAGGTTACGGGTTAGGGTATGGCGTAGGGTATGAGTTAGGGTTAGGTTTAGCTTTAGGGTTAGGGTAAGGGTACGGCTTAGGTTAGGGTTAGGATTAGGGTTAAGGTTAGGGTCAGGGTACGGGTTAGGGTACGGGTGAGGGTACGGTGTAGGGTATGGTTTAGGATTAGGGTTAGTGTTAAGTTTAGGTTTAGGTTTAGGGTGCGGCTTAGGGTACAAGTTAGGGTATGGGTGAGGGTATGGCGTAGGGTATGGGTTAGGGTTAGGATTAGGGTTAGATTTAGGGTTAGGGCTAGGTTTAGGGTACGGGTTAGGATTAGGGTATGTGGTAGGGTTAGGGTATGGGTTAGGGTTAGGGTACGCATTAGGATTAGGATATTTATTAAACCTATCCCACTCTCTAGATACAACTTAGCACGTAAAGGATTATTATTTGGGGTCTAGCTATGGAGAAGATTTTAGTCACTAGGATAAGATATAGAACACACACATTACAAAGTAATGACATTCGGATTTTCTTTTTAACCTGTTCCTTACAACACTAGTGCTTAGGAAATCTATTGGTGGCAAAAGCAGTCAAGGGTAGTTTAGGGTTAGGGTTAGGGTTAGGGTTAGGGTACGGCTTAGGGTACGTGTTAGGTTATGTGTGAGGGTACGGCGTAGGGTATGGGTTACGCTTAGGGTTAGGTTTAGTTTTAGGGTTAGGGCTAAGTTAGGGTTAGGGTTAGGGTTAGGGTTAGGGTTAGGGTACGGCTTAGGGTATGGGTTAGGGTACGAGTGTGGGTACGGTGTTTGGTATGGGTTAGGGTTAGGGTTAGGGTTACTTTTAGGGTTAGGGCTAGGTTTAGGTTACGGGTTAGGATTAGGGTACGTGTTAGGGTTAGGCTATGGGTTAGGGTTAGGGTACGCCTTAGGGTTAAGGTATTTATTAAACCTATCCCACTCTCTAGATACCACTTTGCGCATAAAGGAATATTAATTGGGGTCCAGCCATGGAGAGGATTGTAGACATGAGGATAAGATAAAGAACACACACATTATAAAGGAATCACATTAGGATTTTATTTTTGACCTGTTCCTTAAAACACTAGTGCTTAGGAAATCTATTGGAGGCAGAAGCAGTCAAGGGTAGTTTAGGGTTAGGGTTAAGGTTAGGGTTAGGGTTCGGCTTAGGGTACGGGTTAGGGTATGGGTGAGGGTACGGCGTAGTTTATGGGTTACGGTTAGGGTTAGTTTTAGGGTTAGGGCTAGGTTTAGGGTACGGGTTAGGATTAGTGTACAGCGTAGTGTATGGGGTAGGGGTAGGGTTAGATTGAGGGTTAGGGCTAGGTTTAGGGTACCGCTTAGGAATGGGGTACGTGTTAGGGTTAGGGTATGGGTTAGGGTTCAGTTACGCGTTAGGGATAAGGTATTCATTAGGGTTAGGGTTAGGGTTAGGTTTAGGGTTAGGGTTAAGTGTTAGGGTACGGCTTAGGGTCCGGTTTAGGGTACGACTGAGGGTAGGGCGTAAGGTATAGTTTAGGGTTAGGGTTAGGGTTAGGGTACGGCTTAGGGTACTGTTTAGGGTAAGTGTGAGGGTACGTTGTAGGGTATGGGTTAGGGTTAGGGTTAGGGTACGGCTTAGGGTACGGGTTAGGGTATGGGTGAGGGTACGGCGTAGGGTATGGGTTAGGGTTAGGGTTCAGGTTAGTTTTAGGGTTAGGGATTGGTTTAGGGTACGGGTTAGGATTAGCGTACATGTTAGGGTTAGGGTTTGGGTTAGGGTTAGGTTACGCGTTAGGGTTACAGTATGGGTTAGGGTTAGGGTACACGTTAGGATTAGGGTATTTATTAAACCTATCCCACTCTCTAGATACCACTTAGCACCTAAAGGAATATTATTTGGGGTCCAGCCATGGAGAAGATTTCAGTCACTACGATAAGATAAAGAATAAACACATTATAAAAAAATCACATTAGGATTTTCTTTTTAACCTGTTCCTTAAAACACTAGTGCTTAGGAAATCTAATGGAGGCAAAAGCAGTCAACGGTAGTTTAGGGTTAGGGTTAGGGTTAGGGTTAGGGTTAGTGTTAGGGTTAGGGTACGGCTTAGGGTATGGGATAGGGTACGGGTGAGGGTACGGCGTAGGGTAGGGTTTAGGGTTAGGGTTAGGGTTAGGGTTAGGGTTAGAGTACGGCTTAGGGTACGGGTGAGGGTACGGGTGAGGGTACTGCGTAGGGTATTGGTTAGGGTTAGGGTACGGCTTAGGATACGGGTTAGGGTACGGGTTAGGGTACGGCGTAGGGTAGGGGTTAGGGTTATGGTTAGGGTTAGGGTTAGGGTACGGCTTAGGGTACGGGTTAGGATACAGGTGAGGGTATGGCGTAGGGTATAGGTTAGGGTTAGGGTTAGGGTTAGGGTACGGCTTAGGATACGGGTTAGGGTATGGGTGAGGCTACGGCGTAGCGTATGGGTTAGGGTTAGGGTTAGGGTTAGGGTACGGCTTAGGGTACGGGTTAGGGTACGGGTGAGGGTACGGCGTAGGGTATGGGTTAGGGTTAGGGTTAGGGTTAGGGTTAGTTTTAGGGTTAGGGATTGGTTTAGGGTACGGGTTAGGATTAGCGTACGTGTTAGGGTTAGGGTTTGGGTTAGGGTTAGGGTACGCGTTAGGGTTAGGGTATGGGTTAGCTTTAGGGTACACGTTAGGATTAGGGTATTTATTAAACGTATCCCACTCTCTAGATACCACTTAGCACGTAAAGGAATATTATTTGGGGTCCAGCCATGGAGAAGATTTTAGTCACTAGGATAAGATAAAGAATAAACACATTATAAAAAAATCACGTTAGGATTTTCCTTTTAACCTGTTCCTTAAAACACTAGTGCTTAGGAAATCTAATGGAGGCAAAAGCAGTCAAGGGTAGTTTAGGGTTATGGTTAGGGTTAGGGTTAGGGTTAGTGTTAGGGTTAGGGTACGGCTTAGGGTATGGGATAGGGTACGGGTGAGGGTACGGCGTAGGGTAGGGGTTAGGGTTAGGGTTAGGGTTAGGGTTAGGGTACGGCTTAGGGTACGGGTGAGGGTACGGGTGAGGGTACTGCGTAGGGTGTTGGTTAGGGTTAGGGTACGGCTTAGGATACGGGTTAGGGTACGGGTTAGGGTACGGCGTAGGGTAGGGGTTAGGGTTAGGGTTAGGGTTAGGGCTAGGGTACGGCTTAGGGTACGGGTTAGGTACAGGTGAGGGTACGGCGTAGGGTATAGGTTAGGGTTAGGGTTAGGGTACGGCTTAGGATACGGGTTAGGGTACGGGTGATGCTATGGCGTAGCGTATGGGTTAGGGTTAGGGTTAGGGTTAGGGTACGGCTTAGGGTACGGGTTAGGGTACGGGTGAGGGTACGGCGTAGGGTATGGGTTAGGGTTAGGGTTAGGGTTAGTTTTAGGGTTAGGGATTGGTTTAGGGTACGGGTTAGGATTAGCGTACGTGTTAGGGTTAGGGTTTGGGTTAGGGTTAGGGTACGCGTTAGGGTTAGGGTATGGGTTAGGGTTAGGGTACACGTTAGGATTAGGGTATTTATTAAACCTATCCCACTCTCTAGATACCACTTAGCACGTAAAGGAATATTATTTGGGGTCCAGCCATGGAGAAGATTTTAGTCACTAGGATAAGATAAAGAATAAACACATTATAAAAAAATCACGTTAGGATTTTCCTTTTAACCTGTTCCTTAAAACACTAGTGCTTAGGAAATCTAATGGAGGCAAAAGCAGTCAAGGGTAGTTTAGGGTTAGGGTTAGGGTTAGGGTTAGGGTTAGTGTTAGGGTTAGGGTACGGCTCAGGGTATGGGATAGGGTACGGGTGAGGGTACGGCGTAGGGTAGGGGTTAGGGTTAGGGTTAGGGTTAGGGTACGGCTTAGGGTACGGGTGAGGGTACTGCGTAGGGTGTTGGTTAGGGTTAGGGTACGGCTTAGGATACGGGTTAGGGTATGGGTTAGGGTACGGCGTAGGGTAGGGGTTAGGGTTAGGGTTAGGGTTAGGGTTAGGGTACGGCTTAGGGTACGGGTTAGGGTACGGGTGAGGTTACGACGTAGTGTATAGGTTAGGGTTAGGGTTAGGTTTAGGGTATGGCTTAGGGTACGGGTGAGTTTACGGGTGAGGATACGGCGTAGGGTATGGGTTAGGGTTAGGTTTAGGGTTAGGGTTAGGGTTAGGGTCAGGCTTAGGATACGGGTTAGGGTACGGTTAGGGTTAGGGTTAGGGTTAGGGTTAGGGTACGGCTTAGGGTACGTGTTAGGTTACGGGTGAGGCTATGGCTTAGGGTATGGGTTAGGGTTAGGGTTAGGGTTAGGGTTAGTTTTAGGGTTAGGGATTGGTTTAGGGTACGGGTTAGGATTAGCGTACGTGTTATTGTTAGGGTACGCCTTAGGGTTAGGGTATGGGTTAGGGTTAGGTACACGTTAGGATTAGGGTATTTATTAAACCTATCCCACTCTCTAGATACCACTTAGCACGTAAAGGAATATTATTTGGGGTCCAGCCATGGAGAAGATTTTAGTCACTAGGATAAGATAAAGGATAAACACATTATAAAAAAATCACATTAGGATTTTCTTTTTAACCTGTTCCTTAAAACACTAGTGCTTAGGAAATCGAATGGAGGCAAAAGAAGTCAAGGGTAGTTTAGGGTTAGGGTTAGGGTTAGGGTTAGGGTTAGGGTTAGGGTACGGCTTAGGGTATGGGATAGGGTACGGGTGAGGGTACGGCGTAGGGTAGGGATTAGGGTTAGGGTTAGGTTTAGGGTTAGGGTATGGCTTAGGGTACGGGTGAGGGTACGGGTGAGGGTACTGTGTAGGGTATTTGTTAGGGTTAGGGTACGGCTTAGAATACGGGTTAGGTACGGGTTAGGGTACGGCGTAGTGTAGGGGTTAGGGTTAGGGTTAGGGTTAGTGTTAGGTTTAGGGTACGGCTTATGGTACGGGTGAGGGTACGGGTGAGGGTACTGCGTAGGGTATTGGTTAGGGTTAGGGTACGGCTTAGGATACGGGTTAGGGTACGGGTTAGGGTACGGCGTAGGGTATGGGTTAGGGTTAGGGTTAAGGTTAGGGTTAGGGTACGGCTTAGGGTACGGGTGAGGGTACGGGTGAGGGTACGGCGTAGGGTATGGGTTAGTGTTAGGGTACGGCTTAGGATACGGTCTAGGGTACGGGTTAGGTTACGGCATAGGGTATGGGTTAGGTTTAAGGTTAGGGTTAGGGTTAGGGTACGGCTTAGGGTACGGGTTAGGGTACGGGTGAGGTTACGGCGTAGGGTATAGGTTAGGGATAGGGTTAGGGATAGGGTACGGCTTAGGATACGGGTTAGGGTACGGGTTAGGGTACGGGTGAGGGTACGGCGTAGGGTATGGGTTAGGGTTAGGGGTAGGTTTAGGGTTAGTTTTAGGTTTAGGGATTGGTTTAGGGTACGGGTTAGGATTAGCGTACGTGTCAGGGTTAGGGTTTGGGTTAGGGTTAGGGTATGCGTTAGGGTTAGGGTACGGGTTAGGGTTAGGGTACACGTTAGGATTAGGGTATTTATTAAACCTATCCCACTCTGTAGATACCACTTAGCACGTAAAGGAATATTATTTGGGGTCCAGCCATGGAGGAGATTTTAGTCACTAGGATAAGATAAAGAATAAACTCATTATAATAAAATCACATTAGGATTTTCTTTTTAACCTGTTCCTTAAAACACTAGTGCTTAGGAAATCTAATGGAGGCAAAAGCAGTCAAGGGTCGTTTAGGGTTAGGGTTAGGGTTAGGGTTAGTGTTAGGGTTAGGGTACGGCTTAAGGTATGGGATAGGGTACGGGTGAGGGTACGGCGTAGGGTAGGGGTTAGGGTTAGGGTTAGGGTTAGGGTTAGGGTTAGGGTACGGCTTAGGGTACGGGTGAGGGTACGGGTGAGGTTACGGCGTAGGGTATGGGTTAGGGTTAGTGTACGGCTTCGGATACGGGCTAGGTTACGGGTTAGGGTATGGCGTAGGGTATGAGTTAGGGTTAGGTTTAGCTTTAGGGTTAGGGTAAGGGTACGGCTTAGGTTAGGGTTAGGATTAGGGTTAAGGTTAGGGTCAGGGTACGGGTTAGGGTACGGGTGAGGGTACGGTGTAGGGTATGGTTTAGGATTAGGGTTAGTGTTAAGTTTAGGTTTAGGTTTAGGGTGCGGCTTAGGGTACAAGTTAGGGTATGGGTGAGGGTATGGCGTAGGGTATGGGTTAGGGTTAGGATTAGGGTTAGATTTAGGGTTAGGGCTAGGTTTAGGGTACGGGTTAGGATTAGGGTATGTGGTAGGGTTAGGGTATGGGTTAGGGTTAGGGTACGCATTAGGATTAGGATATTTATTAAACCTATCCCACTCTCTAGATACAACTTAGCACGTAAAGGATTATTATTTGGGGTCTAGCTATGGAGAAGATTTTAGTCACTAGGATAAGATATAGAACACACACATTACAAAGTAATGACATTCGGATTTTCTTTTTAACCTGTTCCTTACAACACTAGTGCTTAGGAAATCTATTGGTGGCAAAAGCAGTCAAGGGTAGTTTAGGGTTAGGGTTAGGGTTAGGGTTAGGGTACGGCTTAGGGTACGTGTTAGGTTATGTGTGAGGGTACGGCGTAGGGTATGGGTTACGCTTAGGGTTAGGTTTAGTTTTAGGGTTAGGGCTAAGTTAGGGTTAGGGTTAGGGTTAGGGTTAGGGTTAGGGTACGGCTTAGGGTATGGGTTAGGGTACGAGTGTGGGTACGGTGTTTGGTATGGGTTAGGGTTAGGGTTAGGGTTACTTTTAGGGTTAGGGCTAGGTTTAGGTTACGGGTTAGGATTAGGGTACGTGTTAGGGTTAGGCTATGGGTTAGGGTTAGGGTACGCCTTAGGGTTAAGGTATTTATTAAACCTATCCCACTCTCTAGATACCACTTTGCGCATAAAGGAATATTAATTGGGGTCCAGCCATGGAGAGGATTGTAGACATGAGGATAAGATAAAGAACACACACATTATAAAGGAATCACATTAGGATTTTATTTTTGACCTGTTCCTTAAAACACTAGTGCTTAGGAAATCTATTGGAGGCAGAAGCAGTCAAGGGTAGTTTAGGGTTAGGGTTAAGGTTAGGGTTAGGGTTCGGCTTAGGGTACGGGTTAGGGTATGGGTGAGGGTACGGCGTAGTTTATGGGTTACGGTTAGGGTTAGTTTTAGGGTTAGGGCTAGGTTTAGGGTACGGGTTAGGATTAGTGTACAGCGTAGTGTATGGGGTAGGGGTAGGGTTAGATTGAGGGTTAGGGCTAGGTTTAGGGTACCGCTTAGGAATGGGGTACGTGTTAGGGTTAGGGTATGGGTTAGGGTTCAGTTACGCGTTAGGGATAAGGTATTCATTAGGGTTAGGGTTAGGGTTAGGTTTAGGGTTAGGGTTAAGTGTTAGGGTACGGCTTAGGGTCCGGTTTAGGGTACGACTGAGGGTAGGGCGTAAGGTATAGTTTAGGGTTAGGGTTAGGGTTAGGGTACGGCTTAGGGTACTGTTTAGGGTAAGTGTGAGGGTACGTTGTAGGGTATGGGTTAGGGTTAGGGTTAGGGTACGGCTTAGGGTACGGGTTAGGGTATGGGTGAGGGTACGGCGTAGGGTATGGGTTAGGGTTAGGGTTCAGGTTAGTTTTAGGGTTAGGGATTGGTTTAGGGTACGGGTTAGGATTAGCGTACATGTTAGGGTTAGGGTTTGGGTTAGGGTTAGGTTACGCGTTAGGGTTACAGTATGGGTTAGGGTTAGGGTACACGTTAGGATTAGGGTATTTATTAAACCTATCCCACTCTCTAGATACCACTTAGCACCTAAAGGAATATTATTTGGGGTCCAGCCATGGAGAAGATTTCAGTCACTACGATAAGATAAAGAATAAACACATTATAAAAAAATCACATTAGGATTTTCTTTTTAACCTGTTCCTTAAAACACTAGTGCTTAGGAAATCTAATGGAGGCAAAAGCAGTCAACGGTAGTTTAGGGTTAGGGTTAGGGTTAGGGTTAGGGTTAGTGTTAGGGTTAGGGTACGGCTTAGGGTATGGGATAGGGTACGGGTGAGGGTACGGCGTAGGGTAGGGTTTAGGGTTAGGGTTAGGGTTAGGGTTAGGGTTAGAGTACGGCTTAGGGTACGGGTGAGGGTACGGGTGAGGGTACTGCGTAGGGTATTGGTTAGGGTTAGGGTACGGCTTAGGATACGGGTTAGGGTACGGGTTAGGGTACGGCGTAGGGTAGGGGTTAGGGTTATGGTTAGGGTTAGGGTTAGAGTACGGCTTAGGGTACGGGTTAGGATACAGGTGAGGGTATGGCGTAGGGTATAGGTTAGGGTTAGGGTTAGGGTTAGGGTACGGCTTAGGATACGGGTTAGGGTATGGGTGAGGCTACGGCGTAGCGTATGGGTTAGGGTTAGGGTTAGGGTTAGGGTACGGCTTAGGGTACGGGTTAGGGTACGGGTGAGGGTACGGCGTAGGGTATGGGTTAGGGTTAGGGTTAGGGTTAGGGTTAGTTTTAGGGTTAGGGATTGGTTTAGGGTACGGGTTAGGATTAGCGTACGTGTTAGGGTTAGGGTTTGGGTTAGGGTTAGGGTACGCGTTAGGGTTAGGGTATGGGTTAGCTTTAGGGTACACGTTAGGATTAGGGTATTTATTAAACGTATCCCACTCTCTAGATACCACTTAGCACGTAAAGGAATATTATTTGGGGTCCAGCCATGGAGAAGATTTTAGTCACTAGGATAAGATAAAGAATAAACACATTATAAAAAAATCACGTTAGGATTTTCCTTTTAACCTGTTCCTTAAAACACTAGTGCTTAGGAAATCTAATGGAGGCAAAAGCAGTCAAGGGTAGTTTAGGGTTATGGTTAGGGTTAGGGTTAGGGTTAGTGTTAGGGTTAGGGTACGGCTTAGGGTATGGGATAGGGTACGGGTGAGGGTACGGCGTAGGGTAGGGGTTAGGGTTAGGGTTAGGGTACGGCTTAGGGTACGGGTGAGGGTACGGGTGAGGGTACTGCGTAGGGTGTTGGTTAGGGTTAGGGTACGGCTTAGGATACGGGTTAGGGTACGGGTTAGGGTACGGCGTAGGGTAGGGGTTAGGGTTAGGGTTAGGGTTAGGGCTAGGGTACGGCTTAGGGTACGGGTTAGGTACAGGTGAGGGTACGGCGTAGGGTATAGGTTAGGGTTAGGGTTAGGGTATGGCTTAGGATACGGGTTAGGGTACGGGTGATGCTATGGCGTAGCGTATGGGTTAGGGTTAGGGTTAGGGTTAGGGTACGGCTTAGGGTACGGGTTAGGGTACGGGTGAGGGTACGGCGTAGGGTATGGGTTAGGGTTAGGGTTAGGGTTAGGGTTAGTTTTAGGGTTAGGGATTGGTTTAGGGTACGGGTTAGGATTAGCGTACGTGTTAGGGTTAGGGTTTGGGTTAGGGTTAGGGTACGCGTTAGGGTTAGGGTATGGGTTAGGGTTAGGGTACACGTTAGGATTAGGGTATTTATTAAACCTATCCCACTCTCTAGATACCACTTAGCACGTAAAGGAATATTATTTGGGGTCCAGCCATGGAGAAGATTTTAGTCACTAGGATAAGATAAAGAATAAACACATTATAAAAAAATCACGTTAGGATTTTCCTTTTAACCTGTTCCTTAAAACACTAGTGCTTAGGAAATCTAATGGAGGCAAAAGCAGTCAAGGGTAGTTTAGGGTTAGGGTTAGGGTTAGGGTTAGGGTTAGTGTTAGGGTTAGGGTACGGCTCAGGGTATGGGATAGGGTACGGGTGAGGGTACGGCGTAGGGTAGGGGTTAGGGTTAGGGTTAGGGTTAGGGTACGGCTTAGGGTACGGGTGAGGGTACTGCGTAGGGTGTTGGTTAGGGTTAGGGTACGGCTTAGGATACGGGTTAGGGTATGGGTTAGGGTACGGCGTAGGGTAGGGGTTAGGGTTAGGGTTAGGGTTAGGGTTAGGGTACGGCTTAGGGTACGGGTTAGGGTACGGGTGAGGTTACGACGTAGTGTATAGGTTAGGGTTAGGGTTAGGTTTAGGGTATGGCTTAGGGTACGGGTGAGTTTACGGGTGAGGGTACGGCGTAGGGTATGGGTTAGGGTTAGGTTTAGGGTTAGGGTTAGGGTTAGGGTCAGGCTTAGGATACGGGTTAGGGTACGGTTAGGGTTAGGGTTAGGGTTAGGGTTAGGGTACGGCTTAGGGTACGTGTTAGGTTACGGGTGAGGCTATGGCTTAGGGTATGGGTTAGGGTTAGGGTTAGGGTTAGGGTTAGTTTTAGGGTTAGGGATTGGTTTAGGGTACGGGTTAGGATTAGCGTACGTGTTATTGTTAGGGTACGCCTTAGGGTTAGGGTATGGGTTAGGGTTAGGTACACGTTAGGATTAGGGTATTTATTAAACCTATCCCACTCTCTAGATACCACTTAGCACGTAAAGGAATATTATTTGGGGTCCAGCCATGGAGAAGATTTTAGTCACTAGGATAAGATAAAGGATAAACACATTATAAAAAAATCACATTAGGATTTTCTTTTTAACCTGTTCCTTAAAACACTAGTGCTTAGGAAATCGAATGGAGGCAAAAGAAGTCAAGGGTAGTTTAGGGTTAGGGTTAGGGTTAGGGTTAGGGTTAGGGTTAGGGTACGGCTTAGGGTATGGGATAGGGTACGGGTGAGGGTACGGCGTAGGGTAGGGATTAGGGTTAGGGTTAGGTTTAGGGTTAGGGTATGGCTTAGGGTACGGGTGAGGGTACGGGTGAGGGTACTGTGTAGGGTATTTGTTAGGGTTAGGGTACGGCTTAGAATACGGGTTAGGTACGGGTTAGGGTACGGCGTAGTGTAGGGGTTAGGGTTAGGGTTAGGGTTAGTGTTAGGTTTAGGGTACGGCTTATGGTACGGGTGAGGGTACGGGTGAGGGTACTGCGTAGGGTATTGGTTAGGGTTAGGGTACGGCTTAGGATACGGGTTAGGGTACGGGTTAGGGTACGGCGTAGGGTATGGGTTAGGGTTAGGGTTAAGGTTAGGGTTAGGGTACGGCTTAGGGTACGGGTGAGGGTACGGGTGAGGGTACGGCGTAGGGTATGGGTTAGTGTTAGGGTACGGCTTAGGATACGGTCTAGGGTACGGGTTAGGTTACGGCATAGGGTATGGGTTAGGTTTAAGGTTAGGGTTAGGGTTAGGGTACGGCTTAGGGTACGGGTTAGGGTACGGGTGAGGTTACGGCGTAGGGTATAGGTTAGGGATAGGGTTAGGGATAGGGTACGGCTTAGGATACGGGTTAGGGTACGGGTTAGGGTACGGGTGAGGGTACGGCGTAGGGTATGGGTTAGGGTTAGGGGTAGGTTTAGGGTTAGTTTTAGGTTTAGGGATTGGTTTAGGGTACGGGTTAGGATTAGCGTACGTGTCAGGGTTAGGGTTTGGGTTAGGGTTAGGGTATGCGTTAGGGTTAGGGTACGGGTTAGGGTTAGGGTACACGTTAGGATTAGGGTATTTATTAAACCTATCCCACTCTCTAGATACCACTTAGCACGTAAAGGAATATTATTTGGGGTCCAGCCATGGAGGAGATTTTAGTCACTAGGATAAGATAAAGAATAAACTCATTATAATAAAATCACATTAGGATTTTCTTTTTAACCTGTTCCTTAAAACACTAGTGCTTAGGAAATCTAATGGAGGCAAAAGCAGTCAAGGGTCGTTTAGGGTTAGGGTTAGGGTTAGGGTTAGTGTTAGGGTTAGGGTACGGCTTAAGGTATGGGATAGGGTACGGGTGAGGGTACGGCGTAGGGTAGGGGTTAGGGTTAGGGTTAGGGTTAGGGTTAGGGTTAGGGTACGGCTTAGGGTACGGGTGAGGGTACGGGTGAGGTTACGGCGTAGGGTATGGGTTAGGGTTAGTGTACGGCTTCGGATACGGGCTAGGTTACGGGTTAGGGTATGGCGTAGGGTATGAGTTAGGGTTAGGTTTAGCTTTAGGGTTAGGGTAAGGGTACGGCTTAGGTTAGGGTTAGGATTAGGGTTAAGGTTAGGGTCAGGGTACGGGTTAGGGTACGGGTGAGGGTACGGTGTAGGGTATGGTTTAGGATTAGGGTTAGTGTTAAGTTTAGGTTTAGGTTTAGGGTGCGGCTTAGGGTACAAGTTAGGGTATGGGTGAGGGTATGGCGTAGGGTATGGGTTAGGGTTAGGATTAGGGTTAGATTTAGGGTTAGGGCTAGGTTTAGGGTACGGGTTAGGATTAGGGTATGTGGTAGGGTTAGGGTATGGGTTAGGGTTAGGGTACGCATTAGGATTAGGATATTTATTAAACCTATCCCACTCTCTAGATACAACTTAGCACGTAAAGGATTATTATTTGGGGTCTAGCTATGGAGAAGATTTTAGTCACTAGGATAAGATATAGAACACACACATTACAAAGTAATGACATTCGGATTTTCTTTTTAACCTGTTCCTTACAACACTAGTGCTTAGGAAATCTATTGGTGGCAAAAGCAGTCAAGGGTAGTTTAGGGTTAGGGTTAGGGTTAGGGTTAGGGTACGGCTTAGGGTACGTGTTAGGTTATGTGTGAGGGTACGGCGTAGGGTATGGGTTACGCTTAGGGTTAGGTTTAGTTTTAGGGTTAGGGCTAAGTTAGGGTTAGGGTTAGGGTTAGGGTTAGGGTTAGGGTACGGCTTAGGGTATGGGTTAGGGTACGAGTGTGGGTACGGTGTTTGGTATGGGTTAGGGTTAGGGTTAGGGTTACTTTTAGGGTTAGGGCTAGGTTTAGGTTACGGGTTAGGATTAGGGTACGTGTTAGGGTTAGGCTATGGGTTAGGGTTAGGGTACGCCTTAGGGTTAAGGTATTTATTAAACCTATCCCACTCTCTAGATACCACTTTGCGCATAAAGGAATATTAATTGGGGTCCAGCCATGGAGAGGATTGTAGACATGAGGATAAGATAAAGAACACACACATTATAAAGGAATCACATTAGGATTTTATTTTTGACCTGTTCCTTAAAACACTAGTGCTTAGGAAATCTATTGGAGGCAGAAGCAGTCAAGGGTAGTTTAGGGTTAGGGTTAAGGTTAGGGTTAGGGTTCGGCTTAGGGTACGGGTTAGGGTATGGGTGAGGGTACGGCGTAGTTTATGGGTTACGGTTAGGGTTAGTTTTAGGGTTAGGGCTAGGTTTAGGGTACGGGTTAGGATTAGTGTACAGCGTAGTGTATGGGGTAGGGGTAGGGTTAGATTGAGGGTTAGGGCTAGGTTTAGGGTACCGCTTAGGAATGGGGTACGTGTTAGGGTTAGGGTATGGGTTAGGGTTCAGTTACGCGTTAGGGATAAGGTATTCATTAGGGTTAGGGTTAGGGTTAGGTTTAGGGTTAGGGTTAAGTGTTAGGGTACGGCTTAGGGTCCGGTTTAGGGTACGACTGAGGGTAGGGCGTAAGGTATAGTTTAGGGTTAGGGTTAGGGTTAGGGTACGGCTTAGGGTACTGTTTAGGGTAAGTGTGAGGGTACGTTGTAGGGTATGGGTTAGGGTTAGGGTTAGGGTACGGCTTAGGGTACGGGTTAGGGTATGGGTGAGGGTACGGCGTAGGGTATGGGTTAGGGTTAGGGTTCAGGTTAGTTTTAGGGTTAGGGATTGGTTTAGGGTACGGGTTAGGATTAGCGTACATGTTAGGGTTAGGGTTTGGGTTAGGGTTAGGTTACGCGTTAGGGTTACAGTATGGGTTAGGGTTAGGGTACACGTTAGGATTAGGGTATTTATTAAACCTATCCCACTCTCTAGATACCACTTAGCACCTAAAGGAATATTATTTGGGGTCCAGCCATGGAGAAGATTTCAGTCACTACGATAAGATAAAGAATAAACACATTATAAAAAAATCACATTAGGATTTTCTTTTTAACCTGTTCCTTAAAACACTAGTGCTTAGGAAATCTAATGGAGGCAAAAGCAGTCAACGGTAGTTTAGGGTTAGGGTTAGGGTTAGGGTTAGGGTTAGTGTTAGGGTTAGGGTACGGCTTAGGGTATGGGATAGGGTACGGGTGAGGGTACGGCGTAGGGTAGGGTTTAGGGTTAGGGTTAGGGTTAGGGTTAGGGTTAGAGTACGGCTTAGGGTACGGGTGAGGGTACGGGTGAGGGTACTGCGTAGGGTATTGGTTAGGGTTAGGGTACGGCTTAGGATACGGGTTAGGGTACGGGTTAGGGTACGGCGTAGGGTAGGGGTTAGGGTTATGGTTAGGGTTAGGGTTAGGGTACGGCTTAGGGTACGGGTTAGGATACAGGTGAGGGTATGGCGTAGGGTATAGGTTAGGGTTAGGGTTAGGGTTAGGGTACGGCTTAGGATACGGGTTAGGGTATGGGTGAGGCTACGGCGTAGCGTATGGGTTAGGGTTAGGGTTAGGGTTAGGGTACGGCTTAGGGTACGGGTTAGGGTACGGGTGAGGGTACGGCGTAGGGTATGGGTTAGGGTTAGGGTTAGGGTTAGGGTTAGTTTTAGGGTTAGGGATTGGTTTAGGGTACGGGTTAGGATTAGCGTACGTGTTAGGGTTAGGGTTTGGGTTAGGGTTAGGGTACGCGTTAGGGTTAGGGTATGGGTTAGCTTTAGGGTACACGTTAGGATTAGGGTATTTATTAAACGTATCCCACTCTCTAGATACCACTTAGCACGTAAAGGAATATTATTTGGGGTCCAGCCATGGAGAAGATTTTAGTCACTAGGATAAGATAAAGAATAAACACATTATAAAAAAATCACGTTAGGATTTTCCTTTTAACCTGTTCCTTAAAACACTAGTGCTTAGGAAATCTAATGGAGGCAAAAGCAGTCAAGGGTAGTTTAGGGTTATGGTTAGGGTTAGGGTTAGGGTTAGTGTTAGGGTTAGGGTACGGCTTAGGGTATGGGATAGGGTACGGGTGAGGGTACGGCGTAGGGTAGGGGTTAGGGTTAGGGTTAGGGTTAGGGTTAGGGTACGGCTTAGGGTACGGGTGAGGGTACGGGTGAGGGTACTGCGTAGGGTGTTGGTTAGGGTTAGGGTACGGCTTAGGATACGGGTTAGGGTACGGGTTAGGGTACGGCGTAGGGTAGGGGTTAGGGTTAGGGTTAGGGTTAGGGCTAGGGTACGGCTTAGGGTACGGGTTAGGTACAGGTGAGGGTACGGCGTAGGGTATAGGTTAGGGTTAGGGTTAGGGTACGGCTTAGGATACGGGTTAGGGTACGGGTGATGCTATGGCGTAGCGTATGGGTTAGGGTTAGGGTTAGGGTTAGGGTACGGCTTAGGGTACGGGTTAGGGTACGGGTGAGGGTACGGCGTAGGGTATGGGTTAGGGTTAGGGTTAGGGTTAGGGTTAGTTTTAGGGTTAGGGATTGGTTTAGGGTACGGGTTAGGATTAGCGTACGTGTTAGGGTTAGGGTTTGGGTTAGGGTTAGGGTACGCGTTAGGGTTAGGGTATGGGTTAGGGTTAGGGTACACGTTAGGATTAGGGTATTTATTAAACCTATCCCACTCTCTAGATACCACTTAGCACGTAAAGGAATATTATTTGGGGTCCAGCCATGGAGAAGATTTTAGTCACTAGGATAAGATAAAGAATAAACACATTATAAAAAAATCACGTTAGGATTTTCCTTTTAACCTGTTCCTTAAAACACTAGTGCTTAGGAAATCTAATGGAGGCAAAAGCAGTCAAGGGTAGTTTAGGGTTAGGGTTAGGGTTAGGGTTAGGGTTAGTGTTAGGGTTAGGGTACGGCTCAGGGTATGGGATAGGGTACGGGTGAGGGTACGGCGTAGGGTAGGGGTTAGGGTTAGGGTTAGGGTTAGGGTACGGCTTAGGGTACGGGTGAGGGTACTGCGTAGGGTGTTGGTTAGGGTTAGGGTACGGCTTAGGATACGGGTTAGGGTATGGGTTAGGGTACGGCGTAGGGTAGGGGTTAGGGTTAGGGTTAGGGTTAGGGTTAGGGTACGGCTTAGGGTACGGGTTAGGGTACGGGTGAGGTTACGACGTAGTGTATAGGTTAGGGTTAGGGTTAGGTTTAGGGTATGGCTTAGGGTACGGGTGAGTTTACGGGTGAGGGTACGGCGTAGGGTATGGGTTAGGGTTAGGTTTAGGGTTAGGGTTAGGGTTAGGGTCAGGCTTAGGATACGGGTTAGGGTACGGTTAGGGTTAGGGTTAGGGTTAGGGTTAGGGTACGGCTTAGGGTACGTGTTAGGTTACGGGTGAGGCTATGGCTTAGGGTATGGGTTAGGGTTAGGGTTAGGGTTAGGGTTAGTTTTAGGGTTAGGGATTGGTTTAGGGTACGGGTTAGGATTAGCGTACATGTTATTGTTAGGGTACGCCTTAGGGTTAGGGTATGGGTTAGGGTTAGGTACACGTTAGGATTAGGGTATTTATTAAACCTATCCCACTCTCTAGATACCACTTAGCACGTAAAGGAATATTATTTGGGGTCCAGCCATGGAGAAGATTTTAGTCACTAGGATAAGATAAAGGATAAACACATTATAAAAAAATCACATTAGGATTTTCTTTTTAACCTGTTCCTTAAAACACTAGTGCTTAGGAAATCGAATGGAGGCAAAAGAAGTCAAGGGTAGTTTAGGGTTAGGGTTAGGGTTAGGGTTAGGGTTAGGGTTAGGGTACGGCTTAGGGTATGGGATAGGGTACGGGTGAGGGTACGGCGTAGGGTAGGGATTAGGGTTAGGGTTAGGTTTAGGGTTAGGGTATGGCTTAGGGTACGGGTGAGGGTACGGGTGAGGGTACTGTGTAGGGTATTTGTTAGGGTTAGGGTACGGCTTAGAATACGGGTTAGGTACGGGTTAGGGTACGGCGTAGTGTAGGGGTTAGGGTTAGGGTTAGGGTTAGTGTTAGGTTTAGGGTACGGCTTATGGTACGGGTGAGGGTACGGGTGAGGGTACTGCGTAGGGTATTGGTTAGGGTTAGGGTACGGCTTAGGATACGGGTTAGGGTACGGGTTAGGGTACGGCGTAGGGTATGGGTTAGGGTTAGGGTTAAGGTTAGGGTTAGGGTACGGCTTAGGGTACGGGTGAGGGTACGGGTGAGGGTACGGCGTAGGGTATGGGTTAGTGTTAGGGTACGGCTTAGGATACGGTCTAGGGTACGGGTTAGGTTACGGCATAGGGTATGGGTTAGGTTTAAGGTTAGGGTTAGGGTTAGGGTACGGCTTAGGGTACGGGTTAGGGTACGGGTGAGGTTACGGCGTAGGGTATAGGTTAGGGATAGGGTTAGGGATAGGGTACGGCTTAGGATACGGGTTAGGGTACGGGTTAGGGTACGGGTGAGGGTACGGCGTAGGGTATGGGTTAGGGTTAGGGGTAGGTTTAGGGTTAGTTTTAGGTTTAGGGATTGGTTTAGGGTACGGGTTAGGATTAGCGTACGTGTCAGGGTTAGGGTTTGGGTTAGGGTTAGGGTATGCGTTAGGGTTAGGGTACGGGTTAGGGTTAGGGTACACGTTAGGATTAGGGTATTTATTAAACCTATCCCACTCTGTAGATACCACTTAGCACGTAAAGGAATATTATTTGGGGTCCAGCCATGGAGGAGATTTTAGTCACTAGGATAAGATAAAGAATAAACTCATTATAATAAAATCACATTAGGATTTTCTTTTTAACCTGTTCCTTAAAACACTAGTGCTTAGGAAATCTAATGGAGGCAAAAGCAGTCAAGGGTCGTTTAGGGTTAGGGTTAGGGTTAGGGTTAGTGTTAGGGTTAGGGTACGGCTTAAGGTATGGGATAGGGTACGGGTGAGGGTACGGCGTAGGGTAGGGGTTAGGGTTAGGGTTAGGGTTAGGGTTAGGGTTAGGGTACGGCTTAGGGTACGGGTGAGGGTACGGGTGAGGTTACGGCGTAGGGTATGGGTTAGGGTTAGTGTACGGCTTCGGATACGGGCTAGGTTACGGGTTAGGGTATGGCGTAGGGTATGAGTTAGGGTTAGGTTTAGCTTTAGGGTTAGGGTAAGGGTACGGCTTAGGTTAGGGTTAGGATTAGGGTTAAGGTTAGGGTCAGGGTACGGGTTAGGGTACGGGTGAGGGTACGGTGTAGGGTATGGTTTAGGATTAGGGTTAGTGTTAAGTTTAGGTTTAGGTTTAGGGTGCGGCTTAGGGTACAAGTTAGGGTATGGGTGAGGGTATGGCGTAGGGTATGGGTTAGGGTTAGGATTAGGGTTAGATTTAGGGTTAGGGCTAGGTTTAGGGTACGGGTTAGGATTAGGGTATGTGGTAGGGTTAGGGTATGGGTTAGGGTTAGGGTACGCATTAGGATTAGGATATTTATTAAACCTATCCCACTCTCTAGATACAACTTAGCACGTAAAGGATTATTATTTGGGGTCTAGCTATGGAGAAGATTTTAGTCACTAGGATAAGATATAGAACACACACATTACAAAGTAATGACATTCGGATTTTCTTTTTAACCTGTTCCTTACAACACTAGTGCTTAGGAAATCTATTGGTGGCAAAAGCAGTCAAGGGTAGTTTAGGGTTAGGGTTAGGGTTAGGGTTAGGGTACGGCTTAGGGTACGTGTTAGGTTATGTGTGAGGGTACGGCGTAGGGTATGGGTTACGCTTAGGGTTAGGTTTAGTTTTAGGGTTAGGGCTAAGTTAGGGTTAGGGTTAGGGTTAGGGTTAGGGTTAGGGTACGGCTTAGGGTATGGGTTAGGGTACGAGTGTGGGTACGGTGTTTGGTATGGGTTAGGGTTAGGGTTAGGGTTACTTTTAGGGTTAGGGCTAGGTTTAGGTTACGGGTTAGGATTAGGGTACGTGTTAGGGTTAGGCTATGGGTTAGGGTTAGGGTACGCCTTAGGGTTAAGGTATTTATTAAACCTATCCCACTCTCTAGATACCACTTTGCGCATAAAGGAATATTAATTGGGGTCCAGCCATGGAGAGGATTGTAGACATGAGGATAAGATAAAGAACACACACATTATAAAGGAATCACATTAGGATTTTATTTTTGACCTGTTCCTTAAAACACTAGTGCTTAGGAAATCTATTGGAGGCAGAAGCAGTCAAGGGTAGTTTAGGGTTAGGGTTAAGGTTAGGGTTAGGGTTCGGCTTAGGGTACGGGTTAGGGTATGGGTGAGGGTACGGCGTAGTTTATGGGTTACGGTTAGGGTTAGTTTTAGGGTTAGGGCTAGGTTTAGGGTACGGGTTAGGATTAGTGTACAGCGTAGTGTATGGGGTAGGGGTAGGGTTAGATTGAGGGTTAGGGCTAGGTTTAGGGTACCGCTTAGGAATGGGGTACGTGTTAGGGTTAGGGTATGGGTTAGGGTTCAGTTACGCGTTAGGGATAAGGTATTCATTAGGGTTAGGGTTAGGGTTAGGTTTAGGGTTAGGGTTAAGTGTTAGGGTACGGCTTAGGGTCCGGTTTAGGGTACGACTGAGGGTAGGGCGTAAGGTATAGTTTAGGGTTAGGGTTAGGGTTAGGGTACGGCTTAGGGTACTGTTTAGGGTAAGTGTGAGGGTACGTTGTAGGGTATGGGTTAGGGTTAGGGTTAGGGTACGGCTTAGGGTACGGGTTAGGGTATGGGTGAGGGTACGGCGTAGGGTATGGGTTAGGGTTAGGGTTCAGGTTAGTTTTAGGGTTAGGGATTGGTTTAGGGTACGGGTTAGGATTAGCGTACATGTTAGGGTTAGGGTTTGGGTTAGGGTTAGGTTACGCGTTAGGGTTACAGTATGGGTTAGGGTTAGGGTACACGTTAGGATTAGGGTATTTATTAAACCTATCCCACTCTCTAGATACCACTTAGCACCTAAAGGAATATTATTTGGGGTCCAGCCATGGAGAAGATTTCAGTCACTACGATAAGATAAAGAATAAACACATTATAAAAAAATCACATTAGGATTTTCTTTTTAACCTGTTCCTTAAAACACTAGTGCTTAGGAAATCTAATGGAGGCAAAAGCAGTCAACGGTAGTTTAGGGTTAGGGTTAGGGTTAGGGTTAGGGTTAGTGTTAGGGTTAGGGTACGGCTTAGGGTATGGGATAGGGTACGGGTGAGGGTACGGCGTAGGGTAGGGTTTAGGGTTAGGGTTAGGGTTAGGGTTAGGGTTAGAGTACGGCTTAGGGTACGGGTGAGGGTACGGGTGAGGGTACTGCGTAGGGTATTGGTTAGGGTTAGGGTACGGCTTAGGATACGGGTTAGGGTACGGGTTAGGGTACGGCGTAGGGTAGGGGTTAGGGTTATGGTTAGGGTTAGGGTTAGGGTACGGCTTAGGGTACGGGTTAGGATACAGGTGAGGGTATGGCGTAGGGTATAGGTTAGGGTTAGGGTTAGGGTTAGGGTACGGCTTAGGATACGGGTTAGGGTATGGGTGAGGCTACGGCGTAGCGTATGGGTTAGGGTTAGGGTTAGGGTTAGGGTACGGCTTAGGGTACGGGTTAGGGTACGGGTGAGGGTACGGCGTAGGGTATGGGTTAGGGTTAGGGTTAGGGTTAGGGTTAGTTTTAGGGTTAGGGATTGGTTTAGGGTACGGGTTAGGATTAGCGTACGTGTTAGGGTTAGGGTTTGGGTTAGGGTTAGGGTACGCGTTAGGGTTAGGGTATGGGTTAGCTTTAGGGTACACGTTAGGATTAGGGTATTTATTAAACGTATCCCACTCTCTAGATACCACTTAGCACGTAAAGGAATATTATTTGGGGTCCAGCCATGGAGAAGATTTTAGTCACTAGGATAAGATAAAGAATAAACACATTATAAAAAAATCACGTTAGGATTTTCCTTTTAACCTGTTCCTTAAAACACTAGTGCTTAGGAAATCTAATGGAGGCAAAAGCAGTCAAGGGTAGTTTAGGGTTATGGTTAGGGTTAGGGTTAGGGTTAGTGTTAGGGTTAGGGTACGGCTTAGGGTATGGGATAGGGTACGGGTGAGGGTACGGCGTAGGGTAGGGGTTAGGGTTAGGGTTAGGGTTAGGGTTAGGGTACGGCTTAGGGTACGGGTGAGGGTACGGGTGAGGGTACTGCGTAGGGTGTTGGTTAGGGTTAGGGTACGGCTTAGGATACGGGTTAGGGTACGGGTTAGGGTACGGCGTAGGGTAGGGGTTAGGGTTAGGGTTAGGGTTAGGGCTAGGGTACGGCTTAGGGTACGGGTTAGGTACAGGTGAGGGTACGGCGTAGGGTATAGGTTAGGGTTAGGGTTAGGGTACGGCTTAGGATACGGGTTAGGGTACGGGTGATGCTATGGCGTAGCGTATGGGTTAGGGTTAGGGTTAGGGTTAGGGTACGGCTTAGGGTACGGGTTAGGGTACGGGTGAGGGTACGGCGTAGGGTATGGGTTAGGGTTAGGGTTAGGGTTAGGGTTAGTTTTAGGGTTAGGGATTGGTTTAGGGTACGGGTTAGGATTAGCGTACGTGTTAGGGTTAGGGTTTGGGTTAGGGTTAGGGTACGCGTTAGGGTTAGGGTATGGGTTAGGGTTAGGGTACACGTTAGGATTAGGGTATTTATTAAACCTATCCCACTCTCTAGATACCACTTAGCACGTAAAGGAATATTATTTGGGGTCCAGCCATGGAGAAGATTTTAGTCACTAGGATAAGATAAAGAATAAACACATTATAAAAAAATCACGTTAGGATTTTCCTTTTAACCTGTTCCTTAAAACACTAGTGCTTAGGAAATCTAATGGAGGCAAAAGCAGTCAAGGGTAGTTTAGGGTTAGGGTTAGGGTTAGGGTTAGGGTTAGTGTTAGGGTTAGGGTACGGCTCAGGGTATGGGATAGGGTACGGGTGAGGGTACGGCGTAGGGTAGGGGTTAGGGTTAGGGTTAGGGTTAGGGTACGGCTTAGGGTACGGGTGAGGGTACTGCGTAGGGTGTTGGTTAGGGTTAGGGTACGGCTTAGGATACGGGTTAGGGTATGGGTTAGGGTACGGCGTAGGGTAGGGGTTAGGGTTAGGGTTAGGGTTAGGGTTAGGGTACGGCTTAGGGTACGGGTTAGGGTACGGGTGAGGTTACGACGTAGTGTATAGGTTAGGGTTAGGGTTAGGTTTAGGGTATGGCTTAGGGTACGGGTGAGTTTACGGGTGAGGGTACGGCGTAGGGTATGGGTTAGGGTTAGGTTTAGGGTTAGGGTTAGGGTTAGGGTCAGGCTTAGGATACGGGTTAGGGTACGGTTAGGGTTAGGGTTAGGGTTAGGGTTAGGGTACGGCTTAGGGTACGTGTTAGGTTACGGGTGAGGCTATGGCTTAGGGTATGGGTTAGGGTTAGGGTTAGGGTTAGGGTTAGTTTTAGGGTTAGGGATTGGTTTAGGGTACGGGTTAGGATTAGCGTACGTGTTATTGTTAGGGTACGCCTTAGGGTTAGGGTATGGGTTAGGGTTAGGTACACGTTAGGATTAGGGTATTTATTAAACCTATCCCACTCTCTAGATACCACTTAGCACGTAAAGGAATATTATTTGGGGTCCAGCCATGGAGAAGATTTTAGTCACTAGGATAAGATAAAGGATAAACACATTATAAAAAAATCACATTAGGATTTTCTTTTTAACCTGTTCCTTAAAACACTAGTGCTTAGGAAATCGAATGGAGGCAAAAGAAGTCAAGGGTAGTTTAGGGTTAGGGTTAGGGTTAGGGTTAGGGTTAGGGTTAGGGTACGGCTTAGGGTATGGGATAGGGTACGGGTGAGGGTACGGCGTAGGGTAGGGATTAGGGTTAGGGTTAGGTTTAGGGTTAGGGTATGGCTTAGGGTACGGGTGAGGGTACGGGTGAGGGTACTGTGTAGGGTATTTGTTAGGGTTAGGGTACGGCTTAGAATACGGGTTAGGTACGGGTTAGGGTACGGCGTAGTGTAGGGGTTAGGGTTAGGGTTAGGGTTAGTGTTAGGTTTAGGGTACGGCTTATGGTACGGGTGAGGGTACGGGTGAGGGTACTGCGTAGGGTATTGGTTAGGGTTAGGGTACGGCTTAGGATACGGGTTAGGGTACGGGTTAGGGTACGGCGTAGGGTATGGGTTAGGGTTAGGGTTAAGGTTAGGGTTAGGGTACGGCTTAGGGTACGGGTGAGGGTACGGGTGAGGGTACGGCGTAGGGTATGGGTTAGTGTTAGGGTACGGCTTAGGATACGGTCTAGGGTACGGGTTAGGTTACGGCATAGGGTATGGGTTAGGTTTAAGGTTAGGGTTAGGGTTAGGGTACGGCTTAGGGTACGGGTTAGGGTACGGGTGAGGTTACGGCGTAGGGTATAGGTTAGGGATAGGGTTAGGGATAGGGTACGGCTTAGGATACGGGTTAGGGTACGGGTTAGGGTACGGGTGAGGGTACGGCGTAGGGTATGGGTTAGGGTTAGGGGTAGGTTTAGGGTTAGTTTTAGGTTTAGGGATTGGTTTAGGGTACGGGTTAGGATTAGCGTACGTGTCAGGGTTAGGGTTTGGGTTAGGGTTAGGGTATGCGTTAGGGTTAGGGTACGGGTTAGGGTTAGGGTACACGTTAGGATTAGGGTATTTATTAAACCTATCCCACTCTGTAGATACCACTTAGCACGTAAAGGAATATTATTTGGGGTCCAGCCATGGAGGAGATTTTAGTCACTAGGATAAGATAAAGAATAAACTCATTATAATAAAATCACATTAGGATTTTCTTTTTAACCTGTTCCTTAAAACACTAGTGCTTAGGAAATCTAATGGAGGCAAAAGCAGTCAAGGGTCGTTTAGGGTTAGGGTTAGGGTTAGGGTTAGTGTTAGGGTTAGGGTACGGCTTAAGGTATGGGATAGGGTACGGGTGAGGGTACGGCGTAGGGTAGGGGTTAGGGTTAGGGTTAGGGTTAGGGTTAGGGTTAGGGTACGGCTTAGGGTACGGGTGAGGGTACGGGTGAGGTTACGGCGTAGGGTATGGGTTAGGGTTAGTGTACGGCTTCGGATACGGGCTAGGTTACGGGTTAGGGTATGGCGTAGGGTATGAGTTAGGGTTAGGTTTAGCTTTAGGGTTAGGGTAAGGGTACGGCTTAGGTTAGGGTTAGGATTAGGGTTAAGGTTAGGGTCAGGGTACGGGTTAGGGTACGGGTGAGGGTACGGTGTAGGGTATGGTTTAGGATTAGGGTTAGTGTTAAGTTTAGGTTTAGGTTTAGGGTGCGGCTTAGGGTACAAGTTAGGGTATGGGTGAGGGTATGGCGTAGGGTATGGGTTAGGGTTAGGATTAGGGTTAGATTTAGGGTTAGGGCTAGGTTTAGGGTACGGGTTAGGATTAGGGTATGTGGTAGGGTTAGGGTATGGGTTAGGGTTAGGGTACGCATTAGGATTAGGATATTTATTAAACCTATCCCACTCTCTAGATACAACTTAGCACGTAAAGGATTATTATTTGGGGTCTAGCTATGGAGAAGATTTTAGTCACTAGGATAAGATATAGAACACACACATTACAAAGTAATGACATTCGGATTTTCTTTTTAACCTGTTCCTTACAACACTAGTGCTTAGGAAATCTATTGGTGGCAAAAGCAGTCAAGGGTAGTTTAGGGTTAGGGTTAGGGTTAGGGTTAGGGTACGGCTTAGGGTACGTGTTAGGTTATGTGTGAGGGTACGGCGTAGGGTATGGGTTACGCTTAGGGTTAGGTTTAGTTTTAGGGTTAGGGCTAAGTTAGGGTTAGGGTTAGGGTTAGGGTTAGGGTTAGGGTACGGCTTAGGGTATGGGTTAGGGTACGAGTGTGGGTACGGTGTTTGGTATGGGTTAGGGTTAGGGTTAGGGTTACTTTTAGGGTTAGGGCTAGGTTTAGGTTACGGGTTAGGATTAGGGTACGTGTTAGGGTTAGGCTATGGGTTAGGGTTAGGGTACGCCTTAGGGTTAAGGTATTTATTAAACCTATCCCACTCTCTAGATACCACTTTGCGCATAAAGGAATATTAATTGGGGTCCAGCCATGGAGAGGATTGTAGACATGAGGATAAGATAAAGAACACACACATTATAAAGGAATCACATTAGGATTTTATTTTTGACCTGTTCCTTAAAACACTAGTGCTTAGGAAATCTATTGGAGGCAGAAGCAGTCAAGGGTAGTTTAGGGTTAGGGTTAAGGTTAGGGTTAGGGTTCGGCTTAGGGTACGGGTTAGGGTATGGGTGAGGGTACGGCGTAGTTTATGGGTTACGGTTAGGGTTAGTTTTAGGGTTAGGGCTAGGTTTAGGGTACGGGTTAGGATTAGTGTACAGCGTAGTGTATGGGGTAGGGGTAGGGTTAGATTGAGGGTTAGGGCTAGGTTTAGGGTACCGCTTAGGAATGGGGTACGTGTTAGGGTTAGGGTATGGGTTAGGGTTCAGTTACGCGTTAGGGATAAGGTATTCATTAGGGTTAGGGTTAGGGTTAGGTTTAGGGTTAGGGTTAAGTGTTAGGGTACGGCTTAGGGTCCGGTTTAGGGTACGACTGAGGGTAGGGCGTAAGGTATAGTTTAGGGTTAGGGTTAGGGTTAGGGTACGGCTTAGGGTACTGTTTAGGGTAAGTGTGAGGGTACGTTGTAGGGTATGGGTTAGGGTTAGGGTTAGGGTACGGCTTAGGGTACGGGTTAGGGTATGGGTGAGGGTACGGCGTAGGGTATGGGTTAGGGTTAGGGTTCAGGTTAGTTTTAGGGTTAGGGATTGGTTTAGGGTACGGGTTAGGATTAGCGTACATGTTAGGGTTAGGGTTTGGGTTAGGGTTAGGTTACGCGTTAGGGTTACAGTATGGGTTAGGGTTAGGGTACACGTTAGGATTAGGGTATTTATTAAACCTATCCCACTCTCTAGATACCACTTAGCACCTAAAGGAATATTATTTGGGGTCCAGCCATGGAGAAGATTTCAGTCACTACGATAAGATAAAGAATAAACACATTATAAAAAAATCACATTAGGATTTTCTTTTTAACCTGTTCCTTAAAACACTAGTGCTTAGGAAATCTAATGGAGGCAAAAGCAGTCAACGGTAGTTTAGGGTTAGGGTTAGGGTTAGGGTTAGGGTTAGTGTTAGGGTTAGGGTACGGCTTAGGGTATGGGATAGGGTACGGGTGAGGGTACGGCGTAGGGTAGGGTTTAGGGTTAGGGTTAGGGTTAGGGTTAGGGTTAGAGTACGGCTTAGGGTACGGGTGAGGGTACGGGTGAGGGTACTGCGTAGGGTATTGGTTAGGGTTAGGGTACGGCTTAGGATACGGGTTAGGGTACGGGTTAGGGTACGGCGTAGGGTAGGGGTTAGGGTTATGGTTAGGGTTAGGGTTAGGGTACGGCTTAGGGTACGGGTTAGGATACAGGTGAGGGTATGGCGTAGGGTATAGGTTAGGGTTAGGGTTAGGGTTAGGGTACGGCTTAGGATACGGGTTAGGGTATGGGTGAGGCTACGGCGTAGCGTATGGGTTAGGGTTAGGGTTAGGGTTAGGGTACGGCTTAGGGTACGGGTTAGGGTACGGGTGAGGGTACGGCGTAGGGTATGGGTTAGGGTTAGGGTTAGGGTTAGGGTTAGTTTTAGGGTTAGGGATTGGTTTAGGGTACGGGTTAGGATTAGCGTACGTGTTAGGGTTAGGGTTTGGGTTAGGGTTAGGGTACGCGTTAGGGTTAGGGTATGGGTTAGCTTTAGGGTACACGTTAGGATTAGGGTATTTATTAAACGTATCCCACTCTCTAGATACCACTTAGCACGTAAAGGAATATTATTTGGGGTCCAGCCATGGAGAAGATTTTAGTCACTAGGATAAGATAAAGAATAAACACATTATAAAAAAATCACGTTAGGATTTTCCTTTTAACCTGTTCCTTAAAACACTAGTGCTTAGGAAATCTAATGGAGGCAAAAGCAGTCAAGGGTAGTTTAGGGTTATGGTTAGGGTTAGGGTTAGGGTTAGTGTTAGGGTTAGGGTACGGCTTAGGGTATGGGATAGGGTACGGGTGAGGGTACGGCGTAGGGTAGGGGTTAGGGTTAGGGTTAGGGTTAGGGTTAGGGTACGGCTTAGGGTACGGGTGAGGGTACGGGTGAGGGTACTGCGTAGGGTGTTGGTTAGGGTTAGGGTACGGCTTAGGATACGGGTTAGGGTACGGGTTAGGGTACGGCGTAGGGTAGGGGTTAGGGTTAGGGTTAGGGTTAGGGCTAGGGTACGGCTTAGGGTACGGGTTAGGTACAGGTGAGGGTACGGCGTAGGGTATAGGTTAGGGTTAGGGTTAGGGTACGGCTTAGGATACGGGTTAGGGTACGGGTGATGCTATGGCGTAGCGTATGGGTTAGGGTTAGGGTTAGGGTTAGGGTACGGCTTAGGGTACGGGTTAGGGTACGGGTGAGGGTACGGCGTAGGGTATGGGTTAGGGTTAGGGTTAGGGTTAGGGTTAGTTTTAGGGTTAGGGATTGGTTTAGGGTACGGGTTAGGATTAGCGTACGTGTTAGGGTTAGGGTTTGGGTTAGGGTTAGGGTACGCGTTAGGGTTAGGGTATGGGTTAGGGTTAGGGTACACGTTAGGATTAGGGTATTTATTAAACCTATCCCACTCTCTAGATACCACTTAGCACGTAAAGGAATATTATTTGGGGTCCAGCCATGGAGAAGATTTTAGTCACTAGGATAAGATAAAGAATAAACACATTATAAAAAAATCACGTTAGGATTTTCCTTTTAACCTGTTCCTTAAAACACTAGTGCTTAGGAAATCTAATGGAGGCAAAAGCAGTCAAGGGTAGTTTAGGGTTAGGGTTAGGGTTAGGGTTAGGGTTAGTGTTAGGGTTAGGGTACGGCTCAGGGTATGGGATAGGGTACGGGTGAGGGTACGGCGTAGGGTAGGGGTTAGGGTTAGGGTTAGGGTTAGGGTACGGCTTAGGGTACGGGTGAGGGTACTGCGTAGGGTGTTGGTTAGGGTTAGGGTACGGCTTAGGATACGGGTTAGGGTATGGGTTAGGGTACGGCGTAGGGTAGGGGTTAGGGTTAGGGTTAGGGTTAGGGTTAGGGTACGGCTTAGGGTACGGGTTAGGGTACGGGTGAGGTTACGACGTAGTGTATAGGTTAGGGTTAGGGTTAGGTTTAGGGTATGGCTTAGGGTACGGGTGAGTTTACGGGTGAGGGTACGGCGTAGGGTATGGGTTAGGGTTAGGTTTAGGGTTAGGGTTAGGGTTAGGGTCAGGCTTAGGATACGGGTTAGGGTACGGTTAGGGTTAGGGTTAGGGTTAGGGTTAGGGTACGGCTTAGGGTACGTGTTAGGTTACGGGTGAGGCTATGGCTTAGGGTATGGGTTAGGGTTAGGGTTAGGGTTAGGGTTAGTTTTAGGGTTAGGGATTGGTTTAGGGTACGGGTTAGGATTAGCGTACGTGTTATTGTTAGGGTACGCCTTAGGGTTAGGGTATGGGTTAGGGTTAGGTACACGTTAGGATTAGGGTATTTATTAAACCTATCCCACTCTCTAGATACCACTTAGCACGTAAAGGAATATTATTTGGGGTCCAGCCATGGAGAAGATTTTAGTCACTAGGATAAGATAAAGGATAAACACATTATAAAAAAATCACATTAGGATTTTCTTTTTAACCTGTTCCTTAAAACACTAGTGCTTAGGAAATCGAATGGAGGCAAAAGAAGTCAAGGGTAGTTTAGGGTTAGGGTTAGGGTTAGGGTTAGGGTTAGGGTTAGGGTACGGCTTAGGGTATGGGATAGGGTACGGGTGAGGGTACGGCGTAGGGTAGGGATTAGGGTTAGGGTTAGGTTTAGGGTTAGGGTATGGCTTAGGGTACGGGTGAGGGTACGGGTGAGGGTACTGTGTAGGGTATTTGTTAGGGTTAGGGTACGGCTTAGAATACGGGTTAGGTACGGGTTAGGGTACGGCGTAGTGTAGGGGTTAGGGTTAGGGTTAGGGTTAGTGTTAGGTTTAGGGTACGGCTTATGGTACGGGTGAGGGTACGGGTGAGGGTACTGCGTAGGGTATTGGTTAGGGTTAGGGTACGGCTTAGGATACGGGTTAGGGTACGGGTTAGGGTACGGCGTAGGGTATGGGTTAGGGTTAGGGTTAAGGTTAGGGTTAGGGTACGGCTTAGGGTACGGGTGAGGGTACGGGTGAGGGTACGGCGTAGGGTATGGGTTAGTGTTAGGGTACGGCTTAGGATACGGTCTAGGGTACGGGTTAGGTTACGGCATAGGGTATGGGTTAGGTTTAAGGTTAGGGTTAGGGTTAGGGTACGGCTTAGGGTACGGGTTAGGGTACGGGTGAGGTTACGGCGTAGGGTATAGGTTAGGGATAGGGTTAGGGATAGGGTACGGCTTAGGATACGGGTTAGGGTACGGGTTAGGGTACGGGTGAGGGTACGGCGTAGGGTATGGGTTAGGGTTAGGGGTAGGTTTAGGGTTAGTTTTAGGTTTAGGGATTGGTTTAGGGTACGGGTTAGGATTAGCGTACGTGTCAGGGTTAGGGTTTGGGTTAGGGTTAGGGTATGCGTTAGGGTTAGGGTACGGGTTAGGGTTAGGGTACACGTTAGGATTAGGGTATTTATTAAACCTATCCCACTCTGTAGATACCACTTAGCACGTAAAGGAATATTATTTGGGGTCCAGCCATGGAGGAGATTTTAGTCACTAGGATAAGATAAAGAATAAACTCATTATAATAAAATCACATTAGGATTTTCTTTTTAACCTGTTCCTTAAAACACTAGTGCTTAGGAAATCTAATGGAGGCAAAAGCAGTCAAGGGTCGTTTAGGGTTAGGGTTAGGGTTAGGGTTAGTGTTAGGGTTAGGGTACGGCTTAAGGTATGGGATAGGGTACGGGTGAGGGTACGGCGTAGGGTAGGGGTTAGGGTTAGGGTTAGGGTTAGGGTTAGGGTTAGGGTACGGCTTAGGGTACGGGTGAGGGTACGGGTGAGGTTACGGCGTAGGGTATGGGTTAGGGTTAGTGTACGGCTTCGGATAGGGGCTAGGTTACGGGTTAGGGTATGGCGTAGGGTATGAGTTAGGGTTAGGTTTAGCTTTAGGGTTAGGGTAAGGGTACGGCTTAGGTTAGGGTTAGGATTAGGGTTAAGGTTAGGGTCAGGGTACGGGTTAGGGTACGGGTGAGGGTACGGTGTAGGGTATGGTTTAGGATTAGGGTTAGTGTTAAGTTTAGGTTTAGGTTTAGGGTGCGGCTTAGGGTACAAGTTAGGGTATGGGTGAGGGTATGGCGTAGGGTATGGGTTAGGGTTAGGATTAGGGTTAGATTTAGGGTTAGGGCTAGGTTTAGGGTACGGGTTAGGATTAGGGTATGTGGTAGGGTTAGGGTATGGGTTAGGGTTAGGGTACGCATTAGGATTAGGATATTTATTAAACCTATCCCACTCTCTAGATACAACTTAGCACGTAAAGGATTATTATTTGGGGTCTAGCTATGGAGAAGATTTTAGTCACTAGGATAAGATATAGAACACACACATTACAAAGTAATGACATTCGGATTTTCTTTTTAACCTGTTCCTTACAACACTAGTGCTTAGGAAATCTATTGGTGGCAAAAGCAGTCAAGGGTAGTTTAGGGTTAGGGTTAGGGTTAGGGTTAGGGTACGGCTTAGGGTACGTGTTAGGTTATGTGTGAGGGTACGGCGTAGGGTATGGGTTACGCTTAGGGTTAGGTTTAGTTTTAGGGTTAGGGCTAAGTTAGGGTTAGGGTTAGGGTTAGGGTTAGGGTTAGGGTACGGCTTAGGGTATGGGTTAGGGTACGAGTGTGGGTACGGTGTTTGGTATGGGTTAGGGTTAGGGTTAGGGTTACTTTTAGGGTTAGGGCTAGGTTTAGGTTACGGGTTAGGATTAGGGTACGTGTTAGGGTTAGGCTATGGGTTAGGGTTAGGGTACGCCTTAGGGTTAAGGTATTTATTAAACCTATCCCACTCTCTAGATACCACTTTGCGCATAAAGGAATATTAATTGGGGTCCAGCCATGGAGAGGATTGTAGACATGAGGATAAGATAAAGAACACACACATTATAAAGGAATCACATTAGGATTTTATTTTTGACCTGTTCCTTAAAACACTAGTGCTTAGGAAATCTATTGGAGGCAGAAGCAGT
The DNA here is from genome assembly GCF_028564815.1 of Eubalaena glacialis. Lineage (NCBI taxonomy): Eukaryota > Metazoa > Chordata > Mammalia > Artiodactyla > Balaenidae > Eubalaena > Eubalaena glacialis. Next base: position 51,562,371 of record NC_083736.1, on the reverse strand, counting down.
CAAGGGTAGTTTAGGGTTAGGGTTAAGGTTAGGGTTAGGGTTCGGCTTAGGGTACGGGTTAGGGTATGGGTGAGGGTACGGCGTAGTTTATGGGTTACGGTTAGGGTTAGTTTTAGGGTTAGGGCTAGGTTTAGGGTACGGGTTAGGATTAGTGTACAGCGTAGTGTATGGGGTAGGGGTAGGGTTAGATTGAGGGTTAGGGCTAGGTTTAGGGTACCGCTTAGGAATGGGGTACGTGTTAGGGTTAGGGTATGGGTTAGGGTTCAGTTACGCGTTAGGGATAAGGTATTCATTAGGGTTAGGGTTAGGGTTAGGTTTAGGGTTAGGGTTAAGTGTTAGGGTACGGCTTAGGGTCCGGTTTAGGGTACGACTGAGGGTAGGGCGTAAGGTATAGTTTAGGGTTAGGGTTAGGGTTAGGGTACGGCTTAGGGTACTGTTTAGGGTAAGTGTGAGGGTACGTTGTAGGGTATGGGTTAGGGTTAGGGTTAGGGTACGGCTTAGGGTACGGGTTAGGGTATGGGTGAGGGTACGGCGTAGGGTATGGGTTAGGGTTAGGGTTCAGGTTAGTTTTAGGGTTAGGGATTGGTTTAGGGTACGGGTTAGGATTAGCGTACATGTTAGGGTTAGGGTTTGGGTTAGGGTTAGGTTACGCGTTAGGGTTACAGTATGGGTTAGGGTTAGGGTACACGTTAGGATTAGGGTATTTATTAAACCTATCCCACTCTCTAGATACCACTTAGCACCTAAAGGAATATTATTTGGGGTCCAGCCATGGAGAAGATTTCAGTCACTACGATAAGATAAAGAATAAACACATTATAAAAAAATCACATTAGGATTTTCTTTTTAACCTGTTCCTTAAAACACTAGTGCTTAGGAAATCTAATGGAGGCAAAAGCAGTCAACGGTAGTTTAGGGTTAGGGTTAGGGTTAGGGTTAGGGTTAGTGTTAGGGTTAGGGTACGGCTTAGGGTATGGGATAGGGTACGGGTGAGGGTACGGCGTAGGGTAGGGTTTAGGGTTAGGGTTAGGGTTAGGGTTAGGGTTAGAGTACGGCTTAGGGTACGGGTGAGGGTACGGGTGAGGGTACTGCGTAGGGTATTGGTTAGGGTTAGGGTACGGCTTAGGATACGGGTTAGGGTACGGGTTAGGGTACGGCGTAGGGTAGGGGTTAGGGTTATGGTTAGGGTTAGGGTTAGGGTACGGCTTAGGGTACGGGTTAGGATACAGGTGAGGGTATGGCGTAGGGTATAGGTTAGGGTTAGGGTTAGGGTTAGGGTACGGCTTAGGATACGGGTTAGGGTATGGGTGAGGCTACGGCGTAGCGTATGGGTTAGGGTTAGGGTTAGGGTTAGGGTACGGCTTAGGGTACGGGTTAGGGTACGGGTGAGGGTACGGCGTAGGGTATGGGTTAGGGTTAGGGTTAGGGTTAGGGTTAGTTTTAGGGTTAGGGATTGGTTTAGGGTACGGGTTAGGATTAGCGTACGTGTTAGGGTTAGGGTTTGGGTTAGGGTTAGGGTACGCGTTAGGGTTAGGGTATGGGTTAGCTTTAGGGTACACGTTAGGATTAGGGTATTTATTAAACGTATCCCACTCTCTAGATACCACTTAGCACGTAAAGGAATATTATTTGGGGTCCAGCCATGGAGAAGATTTTAGTCACTAGGATAAGATAAAGAATAAACACATTATAAAAAAATCACGTTAGGATTTTCCTTTTAACCTGTTCCTTAAAACACTAGTGCTTAGGAAATCTAATGGAGGCAAAAGCAGTCAAGGGTAGTTTAGGGTTATGGTTAGGGTTAGGGTTAGGGTTAGTGTTAGGGTTAGGGTACGGCTTAGGGTATGGGATAGGGTACGGGTGAGGGTACGGCGTAGGGTAGGGGTTAGGGTTAGGGTTAGGGTTAGGGTTAGGGTACGGCTTAGGGTACGGGTGAGGGTACGGGTGAGGGTACTGCGTAGGGTGTTGGTTAGGGTTAGGGTACGGCTTAGGATACGGGTTAGGGTACGGGTTAGGGTACGGCGTAGGGTAGGGGTTAGGGTTAGGGTTAGGGTTAGGGCTAGGGTACGGCTTAGGGTACGGGTTAGGTACAGGTGAGGGTACGGCGTAGGGTATAGGTTAGGGTTAGGGTTAGGGTACGGCTTAGGATACGGGTTAGGGTACGGGTGATGCTATGGCGTAGCGTATGGGTTAGGGTTAGGGTTAGGGTTAGGGTACGGCTTAGGGTACGGGTTAGGGTACGGGTGAGGGTACGGCGTAGGGTATGGGTTAGGGTTAGGGTTAGGGTTAGGGTTAGTTTTAGGGTTAGGGATTGGTTTAGGGTACGGGTTAGGATTAGCGTACGTGTTAGGGTTAGGGTTTGGGTTAGGGTTAGGGTACGCGTTAGGGTTAGGGTATGGGTTAGGGTTAGGGTACACGTTAGGATTAGGGTATTTATTAAACCTATCCCACTCTCTAGATACCACTTAGCACGTAAAGGAATATTATTTGGGGTCCAGCCATGGAGAAGATTTTAGTCACTAGGATAAGATAAAGAATAAACACATTATAAAAAAATCACGTTAGGATTTTCCTTTTAACCTGTTCCTTAAAACACTAGTGCTTAGGAAATCTAATGGAGGCAAAAGCAGTCAAGGGTAGTTTAGGGTTAGGGTTAGGGTTAGGGTTAGGGTTAGTGTTAGGGTTAGGGTACGGCTCAGGGTATGGGATAGGGTACGGGTGAGGGTACGGCGTAGGGTAGGGGTTAGGGTTAGGGTTAGGGTTAGGGTACGGCTTAGGGTACGGGTGAGGGTACTGCGTAGGGTGTTGGTTAGGGTTAGGGTACGGCTTAGGATACGGGTTAGGGTATGGGTTAGGGTACGGCGTAGGGTAGGGGTTAGGGTTAGGGTTAGGGTTAGGGTTAGGGTACGGCTTAGGGTACGGGTTAGGGTACGGGTGAGGTTACGACGTAGTGTATAGGTTAGGGTTAGGGTTAGGTTTAGGGTATGGCTTAGGGTACGGGTGAGTTTACGGGTGAGGGTACGGCGTAGGGTATGGGTTAGGGTTAGGTTTAGGGTTAGGGTTAGGGTTAGGGTCAGGCTTAGGATACGGGTTAGGGTACGGTTAGGGTTAGGGTTAGGGTTAGGGTTAGGGTACGGCTTAGGGTACGTGTTAGGTTACGGGTGAGGCTATGGCTTAGGGTATGGGTTAGGGTTAGGGTTAGGGTTAGGGTTAGTTTTAGGGTTAGGGATTGGTTTAGGGTACGGGTTAGGATTAGCGTACGTGTTATTGTTAGGGTACGCCTTAGGGTTAGGGTATGGGTTAGGGTTAGGTACACGTTAGGATTAGGGTATTTATTAAACCTATCCCACTCTCTAGATACCACTTAGCACGTAAAGGAATATTATTTGGGGTCCAGCCATGGAGAAGATTTTAGTCACTAGGATAAGATAAAGGATAAACACATTATAAAAAAATCACATTAGGATTTTCTTTTTAACCTGTTCCTTAAAACACTAGTGCTTAGGAAATCGAATGGAGGCAAAAGAAGTCAAGGGTAGTTTAGGGTTAGGGTTAGGGTTAGGGTTAGGGTTAGGGTTAGGGTACGGCTTAGGGTATGGGATAGGGTACGGGTGAGGGTACGGCGTAGGGTAGGGATTAGGGTTAGGGTTAGGTTTAGGGTTAGGGTATGGCTTAGGGTACGGGTGAGGGTACGGGTGAGGGTACTGTGTAGGGTATTTGTTAGGGTTAGGGTACGGCTTAGAATACGGGTTAGGTACGGGTTAGGGTACGGCGTAGTGTAGGGGTTAGGGTTAGGGTTAGGGTTAGTGTTAGGTTTAGGGTACGGCTTATGGTACGGGTGAGGGTACGGGTGAGGGTACTGCGTAGGGTATTGGTTAGGGTTAGGGTACGGCTTAGGATACGGGTTAGGGTACGGGTTAGGGTACGGCGTAGGGTATGGGTTAGGGTTAGGGTTAAGGTTAGGGTTAGGGTACGGCTTAGGGTACGGGTGAGGGTACGGGTGAGGGTACGGCGTAGGGTATGGGTTAGTGTTAGGGTACGGCTTAGGATACGGTCTAGGGTACGGGTTAGGTTACGGCATAGGGTATGGGTTAGGTTTAAGGTTAGGGTTAGGGTTAGGGTACGGCTTAGGGTACGGGTTAGGGTACGGGTGAGGTTACGGCGTAGGGTATAGGTTAGGGATAGGGTTAGGGATAGGGTACGGCTTAGGATACGGGTTAGGGTACGGGTTAGGGTACGGGTGAGGGTACGGCGTAGGGTATGGGTTAGGGTTAGGGGTAGGTTTAGGGTTAGTTTTAGGTTTAGGGATTGGTTTAGGGTACGGGTTAGGATTAGCGTACGTGTCAGGGTTAGGGTTTGGGTTAGGGTTAGGGTATGCGTTAGGGTTAGGGTACGGGTTAGGGTTAGGGTACACGTTAGGATTAGGGTATTTATTAAACCTATCCCACTCTGTAGATACCACTTAGCACGTAAAGGAATATTATTTGGGGTCCAGCCATGGAGGAGATTTTAGTCACTAGGATAAGATAAAGAATAAACTCATTATAATAAAATCACATTAGGATTTTCTTTTTAACCTGTTCCTTAAAACACTAGTGCTTAGGAAATCTAATGGAGGCAAAAGCAGTCAAGGGTCGTTTAGGGTTAGGGTTAGGGTTAGGGTTAGTGTTAGGGTTAGGGTACGGCTTAAGGTATGGGATAGGGTACGGGTGAGGGTACGGCGTAGGGTAGGGGTTAGGGTTAGGGTTAGGGTTAGGGTTAGGGTTAGGGTACGGCTTAGGGTACGGGTGAGGGTACGGGTGAGGTTACGGCGTAGGGTATGGGTTAGGGTTAGTGTACGGCTTCGGATACGGGCTAGGTTACGGGTTAGGGTATGGCGTAGGGTATGAGTTAGGGTTAGGTTTAGCTTTAGGGTTAGGGTAAGGGTACGGCTTAGGTTAGGGTTAGGATTAGGGTTAAGGTTAGGGTCAGGGTACGGGTTAGGGTACGGGTGAGGGTACGGTGTAGGGTATGGTTTAGGATTAGGGTTAGTGTTAAGTTTAGGTTTAGGTTTAGGGTGCGGCTTAGGGTACAAGTTAGGGTATGGGTGAGGGTATGGCGTAGGGTATGGGTTAGGGTTAGGATTAGGGTTAGATTTAGGGTTAGGGCTAGGTTTAGGGTACGGGTTAGGATTAGGGTATGTGGTAGGGTTAGGGTATGGGTTAGGGTTAGGGTACGCATTAGGATTAGGATATTTATTAAACCTATCCCACTCTCTAGATACAACTTAGCACGTAAAGGATTATTATTTGGGGTCTAGCTATGGAGAAGATTTTAGTCACTAGGATAAGATATAGAACACACACATTACAAAGTAATGACATTCGGATTTTCTTTTTAACCTGTTCCTTACAACACTAGTGCTTAGGAAATCTATTGGTGGCAAAAGCAGTCAAGGGTAGTTTAGGGTTAGGGTTAGGGTTAGGGTTAGGGTACGGCTTAGGGTACGTGTTAGGTTATGTGTGAGGGTACGGCGTAGGGTATGGGTTACGCTTAGGGTTAGGTTTAGTTTTAGGGTTAGGGCTAAGTTAGGGTTAGGGTTAGGGTTAGGGTTAGGGTTAGGGTACGGCTTAGGGTATGGGTTAGGGTACGAGTGTGGGTACGGTGTTTGGTATGGGTTAGGGTTAGGGTTAGGGTTACTTTTAGGGTTAGGGCTAGGTTTAGGTTACGGGTTAGGATTAGGGTACGTGTTAGGGTTAGGCTATGGGTTAGGGTTAGGGTACGCCTTAGGGTTAAGGTATTTATTAAACCTATCCCACTCTCTAGATACCACTTTGCGCATAAAGGAATATTAATTGGGGTCCAGCCATGGAGAGGATTGTAGACATGAGGATAAGATAAAGAACACACACATTATAAAGGAATCACATTAGGATTTTATTTTTGACCTGTTCCTTAAAACACTAGTGCTTAGGAAATCTATTGGAGGCAGAAGCAGTCAAGGGTAGTTTAGGGTTAGGGTTAAGGTTAGGGTTAGGGTTCGGCTTAGGGTACGGGTTAGGGTATGGGTGAGGGTACGGCGTAGTTTATGGGTTACGGTTAGGGTTAGTTTTAGGGTTAGGGCTAGGTTTAGGGTACGGGTTAGGATTAGTGTACAGCGTAGTGTATGGGGTAGGGGTAGGGTTAGATTGAGGGTTAGGGCTAGGTTTAGGGTACCGCTTAGGAATGGGGTACGTGTTAGGGTTAGGGTATGGGTTAGGGTTCAGTTACGCGTTAGGGATAAGGTATTCATTAGGGTTAGGGTTAGGGTTAGGTTTAGGGTTAGGGTTAAGTGTTAGGGTACGGCTTAGGGTCCGGTTTAGGGTACGACTGAGGGTAGGGCGTAAGGTATAGTTTAGGGTTAGGGTTAGGGTTAGGGTACGGCTTAGGGTACTGTTTAGGGTAAGTGTGAGGGTACGTTGTAGGGTATGGGTTAGGGTTAGGGTTAGGGTACGGCTTAGGGTACGGGTTAGGGTATGGGTGAGGGTACGGCGTAGGGTATGGGTTAGGGTTAGGGTTCAGGTTAGTTTTAGGGTTAGGGATTGGTTTAGGGTACGGGTTAGGATTAGCGTACATGTTAGGGTTAGGGTTTGGGTTAGGGTTAGGTTACGCGTTAGGGTTACAGTATGGGTTAGGGTTAGGGTACACGTTAGGATTAGGGTATTTATTAAACCTATCCCACTCTCTAGATACCACTTAGCACCTAAAGGAATATTATTTGGGGTCCAGCCATGGAGAAGATTTCAGTCACTACGATAAGATAAAGAATAAACACATTATAAAAAAATCACATTAGGATTTTCTTTTTAACCTGTTCCTTAAAACACTAGTGCTTAGGAAATCTAATGGAGGCAAAAGCAGTCAACGGTAGTTTAGGGTTAGGGTTAGGGTTAGGGTTAGGGTTAGTGTTAGGGTTAGGGTACGGCTTAGGGTATGGGATAGGGTACGGGTGAGGGTACGGCGTAGGGTAGGGTTTAGGGTTAGGGTTAGGGTTAGGGTTAGGGTTAGAGTACGGCTTAGGGTACGGGTGAGGGTACGGGTGAGGGTACTGCGTAGGGTATTGGTTAGGGTTAGGGTACGGCTTAGGATACGGGTTAGGGTACGGGTTAGGGTACGGCGTAGGGTAGGGGTTAGGGTTATGGTTAGGGTTAGGGTTAGGGTACGGCTTAGGGTACGGGTTAGGATACAGGTGAGGGTATGGCGTAGGGTATAGGTTAGGGTTAGGGTTAGGGTTAGGGTACGGCTTAGGATACGGGTTAGGGTATGGGTGAGGCTACGGCGTAGCGTATGGGTTAGGGTTAGGGTTAGGGTTAGGGTACGGCTTAGGGTACGGGTTAGGGTACGGGTGAGGGTACGGCGTAGGGTATGGGTTAGGGTTAGGGTTAGGGTTAGGGTTAGTTTTAGGGTTAGGGATTGGTTTAGGGTACGGGTTAGGATTAGCGTACGTGTTAGGGTTAGGGTTTGGGTTAGGGTTAGGGTACGCGTTAGGGTTAGGGTATGGGTTAGCTTTAGGGTACACGTTAGGATTAGGGTATTTATTAAACGTATCCCACTCTCTAGATACCACTTAGCACGTAAAGGAATATTATTTGGGGTCCAGCCATGGAGAAGATTTTAGTCACTAGGATAAGATAAAGAATAAACACATTATAAAAAAATCACGTTAGGATTTTCCTTTTAACCTGTTCCTTAAAACACTAGTGCTTAGGAAATCTAATGGAGGCAAAAGCAGTCAAGGGTAGTTTAGGGTTATGGTTAGGGTTAGGGTTAGGGTTAGTGTTAGGGTTAGGGTACGGCTTAGGGTATGGGATAGGGTACGGGTGAGGGTACGGCGTAGGGTAGGGGTTAGGGTTAGGGTTAGGGTTAGGGTTAGGGTACGGCTTAGGGTACGGGTGAGGGTACGGGTGAGGGTACTGCGTAGGGTGTTGGTTAGGGTTAGGGTACGGCTTAGGATACGGGTTAGGGTACGGGTTAGGGTACGGCGTAGGGTAGGGGTTAGGGTTAGGGTTAGGGTTAGGGCTAGGGTACGGCTTAGGGTACGGGTTAGGTACAGGTGAGGGTACGGCGTAGGGTATAGGTTAGGGTTAGGGTTAGGGTACGGCTTAGGATACGGGTTAGGGTACGGGTGATGCTATGGCGTAGCGTATGGGTTAGGGTTAGGGTTAGGGTTAGGGTACGGCTTAGGGTACGGGTTAGGGTACGGGTGAGGGTACGGCGTAGGGTATGGGTTAGGGTTAGGGTTAGGGTTAGGGTTAGTTTTAGGGTTAGGGATTGGTTTAGGGTACGGGTTAGGATTAGCGTACGTGTTAGGGTTAGGGTTTGGGTTAGGGTTAGGGTACGCGTTAGGGTTAGGGTATGGGTTAGGGTTAGGGTACACGTTAGGATTAGGGTATTTATTAAACCTATCCCACTCTCTAGATACCACTTAGCACGTAAAGGAATATTATTTGGGGTCCAGCCATGGAGAAGATTTTAGTCACTAGGATAAGATAAAGAATAAACACATTATAAAAAAATCACGTTAGGATTTTCCTTTTAACCTGTTCCTTAAAACACTAGTGCTTAGGAAATCTAATGGAGGCAAAAGCAGTCAAGGGTAGTTTAGGGTTAGGGTTAGGGTTAGGGTTAGGGTTAGTGTTAGGGTTAGGGTACGGCTCAGGGTATGGGATAGGGTACGGGTGAGGGTACGGCGTAGGGTAGGGGTTAGGGTTAGGGTTAGGGTTAGGGTACGGCTTAGGGTACGGGTGAGGGTACTGCGTAGGGTGTTGGTTAGGGTTAGGGTACGGCTTAGGATACGGGTTAGGGTATGGGTTAGGGTACGGCGTAGGGTAGGGGTTAGGGTTAGGGTTAGGGTTAGGGTTAGGGTACGGCTTAGGGTACGGGTTAGGGTACGGGTGAGGTTACGACGTAGTGTATAGGTTAGGGTTAGGGTTAGGTTTAGGGTATGGCTTAGGGTACGGGTGAGTTTACGGGTGAGGGTACGGCGTAGGGTATGGGTTAGGGTTAGGTTTAGGGTTAGGGTTAGGGTTAGGGTCAGGCTTAGGATACGGGTTAGGGTACGGTTAGGGTTAGGGTTAGGGTTAGGGTTAGGGTACGGCTTAGGGTACGTGTTAGGTTACGGGTGAGGCTATGGCTTAGGGTATGGGTTAGGGTTAGGGTTAGGGTTAGGGTTAGTTTTAGGGTTAGGGATTGGTTTAGGGTACGGGTTAGGATTAGCGTACGTGTTATTGTTAGGGTACGCCTTAGGGTTAGGGTATGGGTTAGGGTTAGGTACACGTTAGGATTAGGGTATTTATTAAACCTATCCCACTCTCTAGATACCACTTAGCACGTAAAGGAATATTATTTGGGGTCCAGCCATGGAGAAGATTTTAGTCACTAGGATAAGATAAAGGATAAACACATTATAAAAAAATCACATTAGGATTTTCTTTTTAACCTGTTCCTTAAAACACTAGTGCTTAGGAAATCGAATGGAGGCAAAAGAAGTCAAGGGTAGTTTAGGGTTAGGGTTAGGGTTAGGGTTAGGGTTAGGGTTAGGGTACGGCTTAGGGTATGGGATAGGGTACGGGTGAGGGTACGGCGTAGGGTAGGGATTAGGGTTAGGGTTAGGTTTAGGGTTAGGGTATGGCTTAGGGTACGGGTGAGGGTACGGGTGAGGGTACTGTGTAGGGTATTTGTTAGGGTTAGGGTACGGCTTAGAATACGGGTTAGGTACGGGTTAGGGTACGGCGTAGTGTAGGGGTTAGGGTTAGGGTTAGGGTTAGTGTTAGGTTTAGGGTACGGCTTATGGTACGGGTGAGGGTACGGGTGAGGGTACTGCGTAGGGTATTGGTTAGGGTTAGGGTACGGCTTAGGATACGGGTTAGGGTACGGGTTAGGGTACGGCGTAGGGTATGGGTTAGGGTTAGGGTTAAGGTTAGGGTTAGGGTACGGCTTAGGGTACGGGTGAGGGTACGGGTGAGGGTACGGCGTAGGGTATGGGTTAGTGTTAGGGTACGGCTTAGGATACGGTCTAGGGTACGGGTTAGGTTACGGCATAGGGTATGGGTTAGGTTTAAGGTTAGGGTTAGGGTTAGGGTACGGCTTAGGGTACGGGTTAGGGTACGGGTGAGGTTACGGCGTAGGGTATAGGTTAGGGATAGGGTTAGGGATAGGGTACGGCTTAGGATACGGGTTAGGGTACGGGTTAGGGTACGGGTGAGGGTACGGCGTAGGGTATGGGTTAGGGTTAGGGGTAGGTTTAGGGTTAGTTTTAGGTTTAGGGATTGGTTTAGGGTACGGGTTAGGATTAGCGTACGTGTCAGGGTTAGGGTTTGGGTTAGGGTTAGGGTATGCGTTAGGGTTAGGGTACGGGTTAGGGTTAGGGTACACGTTAGGATTAGGGTATTTATTAAACCTATCCCACTCTGTAGATACCACTTAGCACGTAAAGGAATATTATTTGGGGTCCAGCCATGGAGGAGATTTTAGTCACTAGGATAAGATAAAGAATAAACTCATTATAATAAAATCACATTAGGATTTTCTTTTTAACCTGTTCCTTAAAACACTAGTGCTTAGGAAATCTAATGGAGGCAAAAGCAGTCAAGGGTCGTTTAGGGTTAGGGTTAGGGTTAGGGTTAGTGTTAGGGTTAGGGTACGGCTTAAGGTATGGGATAGGGTACGGGTGAGGGTACGGCGTAGGGTAGGGGTTAGGGTTAGGGTTAGGGTTAGGGTTAGGGTACGGCTTAGGGTACGGGTGAGGGTACGGGTGAGGTTACGGCGTAGGGTATGGGTTAGGGTTAGTGTACGGCTTCGGATACGGGCTAGGTTACGGGTTAGGGTATGGCGTAGGGTATGAGTTAGGGTTAGGTTTAGCTTTAGGGTTAGGGTAAGGGTACGGCTTAGGTTAGGGTTAGGATTAGGGTTAAGGTTAGGGTCAGGGTACGGGTTAGGGTACGGGTGAGGGTACGGTGTAGGGTATGGTTTAGGATTAGGGTTAGTGTTAAGTTTAGGTTTAGGTTTAGGGTGCGGCTTAGGGTACAAGTTAGGGTATGGGTGAGGGTATGGCGTAGGGTATGGGTTAGGGTTAGGATTAGGGTTAGATTTAGGGTTAGGGCTAGGTTTAGGGTACGGGTTAGGATTAGGGTATGTGGTAGGGTTAGGGTATGGGTTAGGGTTAGGGTACGCATTAGGATTAGGATATTTATTAAACCTATCCCACTCTCTAGATACAACTTAGCACGTAAAGGATTATTATTTGGGGTCTAGCTATGGAGAAGATTTTAGTCACTAGGATAAGATATAGAACACACACATTACAAAGTAATGACATTCGGATTTTCTTTTTAACCTGTTCCTTACAACACTAGTGCTTAGGAAATCTATTGGTGGCAAAAGCAGTCAAGGGTAGTTTAGGGTTAGGGTTAGGGTTAGGGTTAGGGTACGGCTTAGGGTACGTGTTAGGTTATGTGTGAGGGTACGGCGTAGGGTATGGGTTACGCTTAGGGTTAGGTTTAGTTTTAGGGTTAGGGCTAAGTTAGGGTTAGGGTTAGGGTTAGGGTTAGGGTTAGGGTACGGCTTAGGGTATGGGTTAGGGTACGAGTGTGGGTACGGTGTTTGGTATGGGTTAGGGTTAGGGTTAGGGTTACTTTTAGGGTTAGGGCTAGGTTTAGGTTACGGGTTAGGATTAGGGTACGTGTTAGGGTTAGGCTATGGGTTAGGGTTAGGGTACGCCTTAGGGTTAAGGTATTTATTAAACCTATCCCACTCTCTAGATACCACTTTGCGCATAAAGGAATATTAATTGGGGTCCAGCCATGGAGAGGATTGTAGACATGAGGATAAGATAAAGAACACACACATTATAAAGGAATCACATTAGGATTTTATTTTTGACCTGTTCCTTAAAACACTAGTGCTTAGGAAATCTATTGGAGGCAGAAGCAGTCAAGGGTAGTTTAGGGTTAGGGTTAAGGTTAGGGTTAGGGTTCGGCTTAGGGTACGGGTTAGGGTATGGGTGAGGGTACGGCGTAGTTTATGGGTTACGGTTAGGGTTAGTTTTAGGGTTAGGGCTAGGTTTAGGGTACGGGTTAGGATTAGTGTACAGCGTAGTGTATGGGGTAGGGGTAGGGTTAGATTGAGGGTTAGGGCTAGGTTTAGGGTACCGCTTAGGAATGGGGTACGTGTTAGGGTTAGGGTATGGGTTAGGGTTCAGTTACGCGTTAGGGATAAGGTATTCATTAGGGTTAGGGTTAGGGTTAGGTTTAGGGTTAGGGTTAAGTGTTAGGGTACGGCTTAGGGTCCGGTTTAGGGTACGACTGAGGGTAGGGCGTAAGGTATAGTTTAGGGTTAGGGTTAGGGTTAGGGTACGGCTTAGGGTACTGTTTAGGGTAAGTGTGAGGGTACGTTGTAGGGTATGGGTTAGGGTTAGGGTTAGGGTACGGCTTAGGGTACGGGTTAGGGTATGGGTGAGGGTACGGCGTAGGGTATGGGTTAGGGTTAGGGTTCAGGTTAGTTTTAGGGTTAGGGATTGGTTTAGGGTACGGGTTAGGATTAGCGTACATGTTAGGGTTAGGGTTTGGGTTAGGGTTAGGTTACGCGTTAGGGTTACAGTATGGGTTAGGGTTAGGGTACACGTTAGGATTAGGGTATTTATTAAACCTATCCCACTCTCTAGATACCACTTAGCACCTAAAGGAATATTATTTGGGGTCCAGCCATGGAGAAGATTTCAGTCACTACGATAAGATAAAGAATAAACACATTATAAAAAAATCACATTAGGATTTTCTTTTTAACCTGTTCCTTAAAACACTAGTGCTTAGGAAATCTAATGGAGGCAAAAGCAGTCAACGGTAGTTTAGGGTTAGGGTTAGGGTTAGGGTTAGGGTTAGTGTTAGGGTTAGGGTACGGCTTAGGGTATGGGATAGGGTACGGGTGAGGGTACGGCGTAGGGTAGGGTTTAGGGTTAGGGTTAGGGTTAGGGTTAGGGTTAGAGTACGGCTTAGGGTACGGGTGAGGGTACGGGTGAGGGTACTGCGTAGGGTATTGGTTAGGGTTAGGGTACGGCTTAGGATACGGGTTAGGGTACGGGTTAGGGTACGGCGTAGGGTAGGGGTTAGGGTTATGGTTAGGGTTAGGGTTAGGGTACGGCTTAGGGTACGGGTTAGGATACAGGTGAGGGTATGGCGTAGGGTATAGGTTAGGGTTAGGGTTAGGGTTAGGGTACGGCTTAGGATACGGGTTAGGGTATGGGTGAGGCTACGGCGTAGCGTATGGGTTAGGGTTAGGGTTAGGGTTAGGGTACGGCTTAGGGTACGGGTTAGGGTACGGGTGAGGGTACGGCGTAGGGTATGGGTTAGGGTTAGGGTTAGGGTTAGGGTTAGTTTTAGGGTTAGGGATTGGTTTAGGGTACGGGTTAGGATTAGCGTACGTGTTAGGGTTAGGGTTTGGGTTAGGGTTAGGGTACGCGTTAGGGTTAGGGTATGGGTTAGCTTTAGGGTACACGTTAGGATTAGGGTATTTATTAAACGTATCCCACTCTCTAGATACCACTTAGCACGTAAAGGAATATTATTTGGGGTCCAGCCATGGAGAAGATTTTAGTCACTAGGATAAGATAAAGAATAAACACATTATAAAAAAATCACGTTAGGATTTTCCTTTTAACCTGTTCCTTAAAACACTAGTGCTTAGGAAATCTAATGGAGGCAAAAGCAGTCAAG